>NC_142706.1:43664929-43965187 GCF_055471065.1 Atractosteus spatula
CAGGGCTGATGAGAACTGATGATGGGAACTTCAAACATAACACTCTCAGTTGGTAAATATTTTCTATTTCCTCAGTGTTTAGCAAGACAGTTAATAAAAAAATATTTTTTTTTCTTTAAGGTTAATTCTTCTCCTTTTAAAATTAACCACATTTCAACAGTGGAAGAATTTTGATGCTGTGATTTTCAACCAGATTTCTGTTTTGGTTCAGCACAGGAACATCAAACATATTTCCCAGGTAGCTACTTTATCCACAGGATACAGGTAACAATACAGGCTTAAAATACATTCACTGTAACACTCAGGTTACTGTAGTATATCTCATAAATAACCAGTCTCATATTAACAGCAAGACAAGTAAATGGGTTCATTCGTGCACTAAATGTACAGTAAGTCCATTGCTTCACATTTCTGTTTCAGTCTTGTTGTTCTAAGAACTGCTTCAACCTGGGCTTTGCATTCCCCTTTGTAAACAGTAACTTCAGTTCTGCAGCTTTTCTGTTAAATCCTTCAGCACGCAGGTCTCTTCACAACATGTTTCACCCATAGCTGTTTCACCCTCATTCCAGCTTGTTTGTTCAGCAAGACACACTGCATCTCTTTACTAACTGTTTTAGTCAATAGATTCAGGCATTGGTCTACTGGAATTACTCTTTGCTGACTGGGGCAAGTCCAAGGTTAAATGTTATGACTGCTTATATTCACTGTGCAGCCATTCCCCATTTCAGCTCCGTCTAGCTTTCTAAACCTTTGATGCTATAAATAAATATTATACAGGTATTTTAGATATACTGTAGTTCAAGTAGGTAGCTGCGTCAGCATGTGTAGGCTGCAAAGGAACAGGTGAAGCTTTATTCCATGCAAACACCTTCACACCTGAAGAAGGCTTCACAGCCGAAATGTTGTGTTTCTTTTCTTTTCAGGATAGAACAAATCTTTTCCTGTACCATATTTTTGATATGGCACGTGTCAATGCTTTATCACTGAAAGCAATAAACACTGTCCAGTTCATGCCTCCTATCAATCAGCTAATTGAACAGCTGAGTGGAGTTACTGATCTGTATTAAAGACTCATTGCAAGTTAGAACAATTTATTTTTAACAAAAGGTAGAACTAATTTTACCAATGACTAACAGCAAAAAAACATCAAATGTCGAATAGCTGAAATAAAAAAAAATGGCTTTTAGTCATGTCTTATTGTTTTTAAATATCTGAGGAAGATTTCATCCAGATATTTGTTGAAAGAACCCAGGGCATCAGTTTAATAAATATGTCTGACTAGCTTGTTCTAGACTCCCACATCCCTTTGTGTAGAAGTGTGTTAATAACTTTAAACTACTCTGTAAAATTGCCAGGTGGCACAATGAATCCTTAACATGCCATGTGTCTAACATACAGTACATTTTATTTAAATAATAAAAATTAAATATGTTTTAACCCATTCGTGTTTTCCTGATGTAATCACACTGTACATACAGTAACACTAACATAATCTGAATGGGGTTGAGTACAGTAACTAGCATTAGAGCTAATACAAGTCTGCACTATATAAAGGATTTTGTTTAAGGAAACCACACTTTTGCTACAACAAAACTACAATAATTGTACCATTTTTTTATATATAATATGCTTTTTTTTGTGTTTTTCTCTGTAATGTCATGAAAGTTTCATTCAGGGCTTTTATTCACATACTTTCATTTTGAAACACTTTGAAATATAAGGAACTTCGGGTTCCTTCTGTTTCACTTCACCTGAAAGCAATTATAACATAAATAATTTTATACTGATGTTATAACAAAATTGATGTTTATTGTGTGTTGTTATTAAAGTATATACTGTATATATAATTTAGATATATATTAGTTAATTTGCCCAACCATATAGGATTCCCATATCAGGTAGACTCTTAAAAATGTATTTTAAAGCCATACTGTACTGTATGTGGTTAACAGCTTGTCTGAGTGAAAATGGACTTGCGGTGGTTTACTAGTACATAAGGGTGTATTAGTGCAACACTGCAACTGAAACACTAAATACCAAAATAAATAACAGAATACAATAAATAATGTACTCTTCAAAAACATAAGGCTTGATACTCATTACAAAAGGTAATGAAAGGCAGTATTCTTGATTTACAATTATAGGCCATATTATGAAACAAATCAATTTTATGGGAAAAGGGGAAAATGGTGTTAACTAATACCTTAATCAAGATGTATAGACTGCAGTGGCAAATGGTATCACTAAATGTGATAGAAAAGACAATCTTAATTGACAATATGTTCATTCCAGAATTTAATCCCACACACTACTCTAATGATCAGGTAGCTAGACACTAGGGCAGTTTTGCAAGCACAGATATTGCAGTTCCATAAGGCTTTATTCTTATTTTTTGCCCAGCTTCTTGCAAAGATTTAGAGAGTTTAGTCTGTTGCACTGAAGCTTTTCTCTTGTATTTTGATCAAAACTACTGTAGACACTCTAGACAGTCATTTTGTAGTTTAAAGGTAGGGAACGACAAAATCAATCTTAAATACCTTTTCTCCTAACAGCAAACAAAGCTAACCGAAGTAAAACAGAAATGAAAGACTACATCACCGATACAACAAGACATAGATCCATTTTCTAACCGTTTTATCCAATACATCCTATCTATCCCAGCAAGCAACATGCACACACTCACAGCAGAGACAATTTTACTAGAAGCCAATTAACCCATCCATATGTCTTTGGACTGGGAGACATAACCTGAGATACTGGAGGACACCCATGCAAACATGGGGAGAACATACAGACCCTACACAGATGGTCCCCCAACAATTGAACCCAGGGCACCAGTGCTGTGAGGCAATAACGCTAACCACTGTACCACAACACTGTCCACATCACATGCTAGACACCGATACACCAATTATGTAAAATTACAAACAAAAAAACATTAAATGGTTCCTACTCACAAGCCTGTTACCAACAGCAGTTCACTGTGTGGTATTTTAAATGATACATTTTATGAATCTTCAATTCATATTCAATGCTCACAACAAAGTGTTCAGACAAGAAGAGTGCTGTTTAATATAAAATAAAATATATTTTTCTTTCAGTAACATTTGTTACAATGCAGTGAGTAGATGGAAGAAACTACATCTTGCTGACAGGCTGAAGAACCAAAGAGCTTGAGCTCTGTGAAGGCTCGAAGAAAGATTAGAGCAGGTGGAGATTGCTGAAGCAGGTCAGAGAGAGAAGTCTGGTAGAGATTACCAAAAGGACAGATGACAGCAGATTGGCCAATCCATGATTGTAAATGAGCACAGCTATCAGAGCTGATCCGGGCAGGGTGGGTATGCTGCAGCTCTAGGTTTTTAGAAAGGGGGGTTTGATTCCATGCCAATGGTCCAGTGCTTGGATGAACAGACAGCATGGTGGCAGGTAGAGTGGGTTAGAGACTGAGGGAACTATTTTCAGGCAGGATTCAGGATAAGTGTCCTTTTGGGAAGTGGTTTAGTTTTGCTGTGAGAACTACCCTGGTCAAAAGGTAACTCAATGACAGAGCACCAGATGAGTTGCAGACAAGGATTTAAATATCCTGCTTTGATGGAATATTTGCCTATTAATTAACTGCAGGCGGTTGGGACAATCGGCCTGAGCAAGTCCTCAGGGCACCTAGAGGTGTTCTACACCTCATAAGTATGTACCTACAGTAGCTTCCAAGGAGACCGAGGGCTTCAACTTCTGGCTTGCCTGAGCATAATATTATATTATTTGGTATTTTGAAAGAAAATGAAACACAATCTTAGAATATTTCAGCACAATCACATGGCTTCTGTGCTGGAGAGAATACATGACTTCACTATATTAGTCCATTATGCACTATTATTTACAATTACAGGAATCGCATAATTCTGGAACCAAACTACACTGGAAAATACTCATGTATACAATGTTTATGTTACTGTGCACAGAGCATCAGCAAATTGCACAAAGTTTGTTTGTTGCATTCAGTTGTTTCAGGCCATTCCTGACTTAAAATCTCAAATAATGCATTTACTGACAAACTTTCAAAAGCTATAGCCTTGAGGTTCATATCCTGTAATTGGTCAGTTCACAGTGGAAATTTGATGCCCTGGTTTGCTTTAATTTTTTTGTCTGTGTTCCACAAATAGTTACAATTGGGTCAAAACCTTACAGCTGGACAAACCCCTTTACCAAAGACATTCAGAAATCCCTGGTTAATCTCAGGGTATCAGGTAAAACAAATTCCTACACAGACCACAGTTATGACAATGTGATCCATGTTACATACTGATCCGGTGGTTTCCCCATTTTTATTATACATTTACAACACAGAATGAAACAAATGAAATTTCCCATCTTTAAACTCTTACACTGAGACTTAATTAGGAAAAGGATATACCCTATCAATTGTTTTTATGACACTACCAAACATGAGACCAAGGCAGATTGGGAAGCTTAAAAGGAGTAGACCTTACTTCAGGGCATATGAAATGTTATAAAAATTAGATAGATTACATGTTGACAATACATGCTCTGAAAATGTAAAAACAACTACGTTGATATTCTATAATATACAACCAGCACTGTTTCAGAAATTGCAGTAATTTTAGGGATATCACATTTTGAGATTTTTTAGGCATCTGCAGTATTTCAATATGTTCTGTAAAATATCTTAAGGAATGTTTCACTTTATCATGTCTTTAATGCCTTTTCATTTTGTAGCATCATTTTCATGACAAGCTTGGATGCCTAAGGAAATAATTCATCTCGAAAAAATCTTCTATATTCCTAGATTTTACCATCAGCTTCAGTGCCTGAAATATTTTAAAGTTAGACAAAATATATTACCTTTACTGTATCTCAGAAGTGCATTTCATGCATGTTGCTGAGCTATCTTTAATCCTTGAGCACTCAGCTTCCTTGCAGCCTTCTAAAATACATTGGTGCTTTACCATCAGGAAATGAAAGCTGTATCAGGCTTTAGTACTTTGTGATTCTATGCTAAAATGACTAGTACATTAGAGTGCATCCTAATAGAGTGTATGTTTTCCTTAATATCTGACAAATACTGTCTCCTCACGTTCTTCTTTATTTTAAAAGGCATTTACTTACCCATGCTTTTTTTCTATTTTGTAATATAATATTAGAACAAGAACACAGCCAGAGACATTAACATAATTATTGTTAATGTAGAGCAGTAATTCTTAAAATAAATCCATAGGTCCACAGATGCCACAGATGCTATAGCTTCTGACAAAATCTCTTGTACAACCAGAATGATTAACAGTTTCTCAGGCCAAATATCTTTCAGTATACAGTACATTAGCATACTTAACAAGGTGTGAGCTGTGGTTCATGATTTACCAAGAATCATGCTATGCAATTTCCTCTGACATTAATAGGCTGCACTGAAAATAAATAAATCCAAAAAGAAAATTTAACAATTGGTTGTAATGTTGCTACACAAATAGTGAGTAATAAATCACATTTTGTATTATAATTTTTGCAGAGAGAGCAGAGCTGCTTTTAACAATTAGTATAGAACTATTACTAATTCTATATAGCATGCACGTTACCTTTTAGCTTCAGTGAGTTTGCTGTTGAAACTTAAAAGATTTAGCACCTTTAAAAATTCAAAGATTACAAACCATGAAACCTAAGACCATTGCTACAAATAAACATTACCTACTGCATTCAATAGGAGAAGAAAAATGGGTACATTTACCTTTGCAGAAAAAAACCCACTAGAAAAGATGCAGCTTTAAGATCTAATTTTAATCGAAACTCAAAGTGCACCATGCTGGTTTCTACTGCCATTGAGGATTAATTGTCTGTGGTCTCAATAAACCACAGGAGACATGTCAAAAGAATCTTTGGAACCAAATGACTGCGGCAATATGTGCACAATAGCGATTGACATATGTTCAGTGTTGGTATTGCCATCTGGATATTAGCTAATCTGCATCCAGCTGGTACTGTAACCAGGATGAATGTTTGTTGTCACGTTCATGACAAAGTTTTGGCAAAAACACCTTTCAGTACATACAGTATCTGCAGTGCCTACATTCAGCTTACTGTAATTTATGAGAGACATGCCCTCTGTTGTCATGGACACAGACTGTTAACAACCACACATTACATCTTACTGGATCTGGATAATGCAGCTAAAACACAAATTCCTGGGATCCATTTTTATGTCATAAAAGGAAAAGGGATATGTACCATAAATCTTCCTTTTACTGATAATTAAACATCAGTCATTGGAATGAATGTAATAATATAGTGAGTGTACACTACTATGAAAAACAACAAAGTTCATGTTTAATGCTCTGCATACATTGTTGTATATTGTAATTAGTTAGTTATGCCACTAAATCAATATGAATAATCCATTATGTTATGTTATTTTTGCATTAAAGCTTATAGCAGTCGAAACTCAATTCATATATCTGAAGTCTGCAAAAAAAAATCTTATTCTCTCATGAAGGAATAATTTAAATGCTTTTACCTTTTACCTAAGTAATGCTTGTAATTAATATTGTATGTTTTATATATAATTATGTTTTCAGTTCATGCTGTATTAATATGCCTTTTGCGCTTATTAATGACACCATATAATAAGCATGTCTGGCACAAGACTACTGTATTAACATTTCTGTTTGTGTCTACAAATATTAATTATTGTACTTTAATTTTTTAACAGTCAATGGAAACAGTCTGAAATACAACTACTGTATACGTGGAAAGCTCTGCACTTATATCAGTAAGGACTCAAAGTTTACATAGTAGTAAGGCATAGAATAATGCATTCAGCTTTAAAGTACTGCACTGCATTTCTGTACTGTATGTTCCATGAAAATAATCAAGAGACAAAAATACAAATTTCAAATATGGGATTCCCATTCTTACTTCATTATAAGATCAATCCATCCCTCCATTCTCTTACTGTTTCATCCAATTGAAAATCATGGGGGAGGCAGGACCTATTCTGGAAAGCAATGGGTGTCAGGTGGGATACACCTTGGACAGGACACCAGTCCATCACAGGGCGCGTTCATTAGAGAATCATTTAGAATTAATTTAGAAGTGTTTCAGGACATTTTAAACCACATTTCAATAACAAATGAGAATTTCAATACAGAATAAAGCATACTCATTAAATGCATTTGTTTTCAGTGCTACCCCTAAATGCTGCTCAGCATATTATTTGTAAAATACTAGCTGTGATAAGTCTTTTAGGAGATTAGAAATCCATGCTTTTGATCTTATAATAGAATGACAGAGAAACTGTATACCTATGGACTTTCTGAACGACCTGAATTTGTTCTGGATTCAAATTTATGCAGAATATCCTAATCTTTCAAAATTGCAGGGTAATGTGAGAAAAGTGTGCCCTGGAGGCACTACTTCTCATCAAGGTCAAATTTTGAAATGTACATTTCCAGCATCCCGAGGCACATCTGGACTCTATCAATTATAGATTGTACAACTGAGTTTACGGCAAATTATATGGATTATTAATTGCAAACAGATGATTTTAGTACAGCTATTAAACAGAAGAGTGAACAACACTCATTATGGTTATTGCAGCAGACTAATGCTAAACTGCAGTTATATGCACCTGTTAGAGGTACGTACTGTTATACGTACCCTTTGTATCTTAAACAGATGCAATTTAAGTTGCTTTACACCTGCCAAATGAATAAATGTAGATGTAAACCACAAAAAAGATCATCCCCAAACCTGTATAAAGTACATCTTTCAGCACCACTTCTGATCCAATGTTGAGTTTTGAAAATTGCATAACATTTTGGTTTATCTATAACCACACCAACACAGTCAAACTAAATTTAATATCACTGTTTTTCACTCGTGTTTCTTACCCAGTGCGTCCTCCACTGTCTGATTCCCAAGTGATTTGAGACCATATAGCTATGGTACTCACACCTTTAATATCTTCAGCTTATTTACAAAACCACAACTCTCTCTAGAAGTGCAGTGGCACCTGTCACCCCAAATTCAATTTGCTCAGGCCAACACTATGTAATAATTCCCTTATGCCACTCAATCAGGACCAAATCTCCTAGCATAATCCAGATCAATTCCCAAAACAGCACCCCTGGGATGCTGTCTTATAGCATTTTCCAATCCAGGCACTACCACAGAGACACACTAAAATGAAGGATCCCCTTACAATCAGTTTAGTCTTTTCATAGATTCCTGTATTGCTGCTAGGGGAATTTATTTTGTCAGGGTAAACTGTGGTAGCTGTAAGGTTTTGAAGGCTTCAAATGTTATTGACTAATGTAAAGTTTTAATGTGAAGAAGAGTTGTTTGAATTTGTGCTGAACTTCTCATTTTCATTTTCTTCATGAAGCACAAAACCATTTGTGGGTCAATTTGACTCCAGGCTGTTGCAGTATTACCACTAAACATATACTAAAATAATAAATTGCAATTCCAAATATTTAAGCTGAAGTGTGAAGCCACCAGGATTTGGAGTACAAAGGACTGTGAAAGTACTCTGCTGGAATTATAAGAAAATGCAATGGCTCAAAACAAAAATGCCATTAATCACATATAGTAAATGTAAATCCATTCTTAAAAAATAAGAAATCTCTTAATTAATAAATCTGAAAGCAGTCCAGTATACATGGGAAATAGTTCTAATGTTGCACTTTCCTATTGTACACCTTTGTTTATGGCATGATTCAGCCATAATAAACCCCCATCACATCCCAGTATCGAAAAACCAGAAGGTTAAAGCATGTGTGAGAGGTTAATGAAAATAAATGTAATGATGCTTTACATACCTCTTTAAAATAAACTTAATGCATGAACATACTTCTTAGTAAACAACAACATAAAGTAAGTAAAAGGGTCTTTTACACAGTAGTTTTAAAAAATCGTATGTTATTTCTAAGCCACTTTTCATTCGAGAAACAAGAATCTCTATTTCTTTAGGTAGTTTACAAATATAGTATTTCAAATTTGTTTCTGAAGGCTTTGAAATACATAAGCAGTCAAATTAATTAATAGCAATTTAATAAAAACATAGTATGCATAAAATAGATCAAATGAACATTGACTTATGCTTTCTAACATTCCATTTTTATTAAATACCTTTTTAAAAGTTTTGGTATTGTGAAATTCTTGTTAAACATTGCTTATTAGTCTTCATTGTTATAACTGTGCTCCATTTACATTTGTAGAAAATGATATTGTAGATAATAATATTGTGCTTTGATTATAGCAGCAAGGTTCCCCTACCTTTGCTTTCATGCAATTTCACACTTCAAGCAACTCCACCTTTCATAGATAAATATTTTTTTTTTACTAAAACGTCTACTGTATGTACATTTCCATTTGGACCACTTGCTGAAGGTATGAAAGACTGTTTAAAAGCTCATATCCATATTTCATATTTTTTGTTTACTAAATATGAGATACTGCCTTTGGCCCTGAGCACATTCACTTAGAATTCAGCGTATGATGCTAAACCTCAAAAGGATTTGCAGAATAGCCCATTTCAGCACCTTGACAAAATGTAAACCTGGATTGTATTGTGTAATGGTACTCCTTGTGGATTCTTCTAAGCCAACACCACTGGTATGTGTCAGCACTCTAAAGTAATGGATAAGTCTCAGCAAATTAATATATACTCTTTGGAGTATTTTATGGAACCTCTGGACTCTGTACACAGTTGCCTTTTCAGAATATCAACATCAAGCCACAGACCTAGTCACACATAATTAAGCTTACTCTGACTGTTAATAAAATACAATTTATTTTACTTTGCCTAAAAGGGCAGCCAAGGTTAAAGTACAAAAACAAAAATAATTTCAAGTAAAAAGTTAAGTTATTTATTGTACTATTACGGTGATTAGCAATAACTGTGCCAGAAGCCATAAAAAAATCCCTGTTCCAGTTCTCAGTTTGCCAGTACTGATAGCTCTGTCAATAATGTGTAAAAACATGCCAGGAATGACATTGATATGGGAAACACAGCCTCATACATTGTTTATATTATATTTACAAGTCCTGTTATGTGTTTATTTTTTAATGGCTTTGTATAGTATTAAAAGTGGCAACATGCTGGGAAACAGGTAAACTTATAATTGCATCTTGTTTTGCAAACAATATTGTGTTGCTAGCATTTATTTCCTTCTTTCAATTGCAAAATGTGACCTCAGTGGTTAAGCAACAATATAGTTTTCTTTAAAGTTGCTCATTTCAAGCCGCAGTTGTGGCTCAGTATCAATATCCCCTCCCTGTCCCTGCATCCTTCTTCTTCTATCCTTCTAATTGTAAAATTTACTTGCCAAGCCTGATTTCAGTTTCATATTAATTTAAGCACTTTCTATATAAGGATATACTGTATTACCTTTCTTCAATTTAACTCTATTTTTTCCAACTTGGCAAAGGAATGGGCTACGATATTTCAAATGTTAATACAGTATGAGAGCAGTACCTTGTTCCTTTTGGCTTTGTCTGCCAAATTTCTTATACTCCTTTATAATTTATCATCCAGTTACCTTAATTCACAGTTACAGTGCTTCAGCAGTAGCAGAGAGTGCAGTGTTTTTCAGCTTTAGGTTGGAGGGGATCCTCTTAAATATCAGGTGCTACTAAACTAAAATCAGAACGCATGCTTGAGCTCCAGAATGCCGATGATCATGATTTTCAGACACATAACCCAGAAGCACAACAAGCTACACTCACAGGCACTGCACGAGATACAACAGATGGGTCAATATTGCAGACAGAGGTTCTGCGTAAGTGTTCATCCAGTTCTCCACCTGAACTACTGTACCTGCTTTTTCCATGTCTGTCTCTACTTGCCACTGTTCCTCACTTCAGATTCCTTGGAAGCATCCTGTCAGCTCCATTGAGCTGGACACTGAGAATGTTCAAAGGGGGCTCATCGTCTTTTCAATAAGACAATGGTTTTCAATAAGGGTTTTCTATAAGAGAAATGAACACCTAAATACCAAAATAGCAGTATACAAGGCAGTGTGCATATCCACACTTCTTTATAGTTTTGAAATATGGACACTTTACAGCCTCCATTTAAAACAGCTGGACTCCCTCTGCATAAAATTCCTCCAGCAAATTCTCAAATTGACCTGACGTGACCGTGCAACACAAATACAAATGCAACAGAGAACCAACTGGGGGAGTATTGAGGCTACCATCATACAGCACCAACTTCAACAGCTCAGTCATATCATTCGCAGGCCACAGGACTATACAGCCAGTTACAACTGGATCACTGTTTTGCAGGTGGACAGAATGGACCAACTGAATGTCTCGTTAAAGATGTCTCTTTTTTGTTTGTGTTGCCGTTTTGTGTTTTTGTGTTTTGCACTTCTGGGTCACTGTACCAAATCCAAAGGGTATCCAAAGAACATACTGTATTAAAACAGTGATCATCTGTAGACTGTCCAAAATCTTGGGGCAGTGCTTTCCAAACAGTGTGCACACTGGTTTACCATAGAATCAGAAGAGACCATGTTTAAAAATTGGGGACAGGAGCTCTGTGTAGCTTTATCCAGCTTTGAACTAACATTAATTTCATTTAATAGTTATGTTCATTGAAACAACTGTAAATCTGACACATTTACAGTAGCAAGCTGACATTTCTTTTATAAACATACCTTACATTTCCTTTTAAACATAAAAATTCAAAATGGACACACTAGAAACTCAATAAAATCAATGTAAGTACAATTCAATGACAGAAAATTACACATAGTATATAAAACTAATCTGATATTCATACAATTACTGCAAAAACTGAAGAAAACACTTTACACAATATTCACACCATACATGCAGATGATTTTAGGTTTAGGCATTTAGGTTTATGACAAAGAACATTTGTAAAATAATAAGTAATAGGTTTATTCCATGCTGAAAAGGGAAGAAAGAAAACACAGCATTTCAGCTGTGGAGCCTTCTTCAGGTGTGAGCCTCAAACGTTGTGTTTTCTTTCTTCTCTTTTCAGCATGGAATAAACCTATTACTTGTTGCTTTGCAGCCTACGCATGCTGATGCAGCTACCCACCTGATCTACTTTGTAAAATAATGATTGCAGTTACAGTACACATTTCTGAAAAATTCATTGAGATTTAGAGTAGCAAGCTGCACATAAACAGAAGCATGCAATACTAAGTCATTCCACATGTACAAACGTAGGGAGATTATTTAAAGGCATTAGAAGTCAGTGATTAATCATTGTTACATTTCTCTTGCCTTTTCATACTTCATTATTACATGTGTAATTGAGAAACCTACCTGGAAGGGGAAAGGTGATCTCGTGCCGCCGTGGTACAGAATGAATTGCAGTACTCCAGCAATACCAAAGGTTATGGATTGAAACCTGCAGAGTGCTCTTTAGACACATTTAAAATGCCACTTTTTATCTGGATCAAATGCATTTGTAGCATTTCATCCTGATCAAAACTGGCAGAATAAACATGCAGATAGTAGATTAAATGTTGCTCACAGGGAGAATGTGTTGATCAGGATCATCTCTGATACTATGACATTGTAAACATTTAAGTGATGGATCAACTAGCAACACACATCTGGTAAAATGATGTCAATTGCCCTTTTAACAAAAAAATCATTATTTCTGTTATGTAAGAAAAATGTACACATCTTTACCTATCAATGTTTTAAAATACTTGTACTGCAAGTACAAGTACTGCATAATATTTTAGGTTAAAATTTATCTTCTAGATTTTCACATTTTTACTTTATTTTGTCTGTGGCTAAGGATCTGTGCCTGTGGCTGGAAGGTTGCTGGTTCGTATCCCGCAGCCGGCAGAGACATCCTACTCCATTGGGCCCCTGAGCAAGACCCTTAACCCCAACTGCGGCATATAAATGGCTGACCCTGCATTCTGACCCCAAGCCTCTCTCCCTGTCTGTGTGTCTCATGGAGAGCAAGTTGGGGTATGCAAAATTATAGATTCCTAAAGTAATCTTATATTATCTTACTATGACTTAACTTTCGCACATTCTAAAGACATTTTTCCAAAAAGAGCAGCAATTCCACACATTGTCGTCACAGCATGCATAGCTACAGTATGTTACAAACACTTGTTATTAGCGTACCACATACAGTAGTTTTACACTGACCAACCATTAACCACAGCATTAGCCATGCTCCAAGAAAAAACCCAATGATGCAACTTTTGAAACTAACAAGCAACCCATGGAAAAACAAGCGTTGACCATTTACCCGAAAATATAATCCATCATAAATTAAGTTTAGATTTTTATCTAGACAGAAATGATCATTGAAAGCTGTCCATCCCATTTGCCAGACTCCTTGTAAGAACGATGGTATGAAGCCAACATAAATGCTTTGGTACCTGGAACAAAATCTTCCAGAACATTCAAAAGCCAGAAGAGTTTTGCAACTGAACAAAGCAGGAGATGATAAGTCAAAGGAAAACATCTCAATACCAGTGAGGTTTTGTTGAAGGCATTGTACCTTCTTTATCGGCATATTTACAAATGTTAGACACCTTTTACAATCAGTGAAAAGTTAATTAAGCCTTCAATTGTTCAGGCATGCCACAAGGATTTGAGCTCAGCCACTGAATTATTGGTGAGTGGAATGCCCCCTTTCCAATGACACCTTTTCATGAAGGATTACTGATATGACAGGCGACATTGAATCCCAGGTTTTAGACCAGGCAAGAAATTGATTTGCAATTTAATTAGACAAGATAACCTACATACTTTATCAAATTCACCCAGACTTCTTGTGTATGTTCACTACATGATGGTACTTTTCATGAAGATTTCCTTTGCTGTATAGATTTGCCCCAAAACACAATGGGAGGCAAAATATTTTGAATGTTATGATATTTGACAATTTTACAATGCAAAGATTGCAATGGTCTCTTTATATCGTGATTTGCATGGACAGAGTGGCTGCTATGACAGGCAGACACTTGGGTGTAGTGGCCAAAATGCTTGTTTATTGCTTGACTCCATAGATTAAGCAACACGTTGATTTATCCACCACATTGCTGCCCCAAAACAATTCTTTCACTTATCAAAATGTGTTATCAAAATTGTTATCAAAACTGTAATCTTGATTAAGATAAACACAACTAATGAATGTGTATTTGCTGCATTGTGTGATAAAACTATCACCTTCTTTCATATGTAGTGGTCTAGTGCTTATCAAGGGGGTAAGTGGTAAGAAATAGTAAAAGAGTACTGTACTATCTAAGAGAAACCGATGCATTTTTCAAGCAGAAAATACCTGAATTACCCATGCATTTTCAAGATGTTGCGTGGATGGCCAAATTAGCATATCTATCAGACATACTAAATCCTTTCAATCAGCTCAACCTGTTAATTCATATCTGTGACATTTTTCAAGCAAGTAACAGGATCGCTGCTTTAAAGAAAAAAACTGTGGGGAAAGACAGAATTGATCAAAGCTGTTTTGATCGCATGTTGTTTTCTTTACTTGCTTATGAGGATGGCTTGGATCTGACTCCCTTTAGGCAAAATAATGGGTTTGTGGCTGAAACAAATGTTTTAAATTTGAAGATTATATTCCATCACAATCTGATCCACACCAGGGAAAGCAGGGGATTCGTGATTCTTTCAGTTCTGCTGAAACTGACAGCTCCCTGCCAGCTGTTTTTTGAAGGATAAACTGTTAGAATAGACAAAGGCTTGTTGGTTCATTTTTATGAAGTGACTGTTTCTCATTTCTGGGTGGTCTGTAGTGAGGAATATCATCACCTTTATGAAATCACACTGGATACCTTTCTTCCACTCCACTTACCTTTGCAAAACCAGGTTTTCATTTCTTACAGCAACAGCTGGCAACTGAGAATACACTGTGTGTTCCATTCTTCCCTACAAACCCAGCTTGACTGGCTAGTGTCTACAAAACATACTCAGCCATCACAATAGGATATAGGTGGGATGGTAAACTGTTTTTTTTTTATAAATAGCGATTATTTGGAACAATGCAGTATTTTTTTTTTGCAAAAAAACATTCCTAGCATATGTTTACCTATTTATTTTGATGGAAGCAGAGGATAGGAGTATCATGCTAAAATTGCACATTTAAGAGATTTGGCAGTTTTATTATTAACACAAGGTAACTGTTGTATTTTAGAGAAACACCACAGGTAGACACAGAGGGACAGTTCACAATGAGGACATAACAGCAAGACAGCACAGGATGACAGCAGAGAAAGAACCAGTGAGGCACAATTATAATGGATGAATTCAATATTATATCCCTGGTACAAAAAAGGTTGAGAAACAGTGAGTTAGAGTTTATCTGATGAAATGTATCATAACACTTGATTATGGTTGAGTCAAAAATGTCAGTGTAAATGTCCAGTCAAGCTGTGTATTCAACACTCAAAAAATAATGCAACTGTAGCTTTTTGTATCAATTAAGCTGTAGCATTGAAACGATCAAGACAGGCCAAATTGCTTTGTTCTGTTTGTAACCCTTTTTATGTTCTTAAAAATCTCACTGTCAACTGGAAAAAGGCACCTAGAATATTAAATTAGAATTAAATTGGATATACTGAGGTTCTTTTTTGAAAGTCATGAAAATGGCACGAAACGTTAAGGGACTGAAACTGAAATCATTGGTGTTGCTGAAACCTGTACAGTATTTCATCACTGAATGCAAAGCCACATAACAGTATTCTAGACAACTCTCTTTATTATTTGTTCATGCAGTTCATGCAGAAAACAATGGATGCTACAAGATATGTGTACTTTCATCATTTTTGTGATGCTAAAGAGTTCTGAACCTAAGAAATGTATGAAAGCTTGTTGAAATTCTTCTCCAGAGTCAAAATGTATTTGATGACAGCATGATGCTTGATTGTTTTTTTGAGTACAGATCTTTTTGCTTCTGGTATTCTCATACAAAGCACATTCTGGCTGATCTCTGTTTTCTGTGGCACCTGGTTCTGACAGAAGAACAGATCAATATGCATTCTAAAATACACAAAAGCATGATTCTTAACCATTGTTAGCAAGATAAAATCTTTAGATAATTTTATATTTGCTTTTCTTTTTTCAGTATTTACAGTATTATATTAATTTTTAAACTAATCATTGTATTTAGAAGGCTATTTAAAATCAGTTTAAACAAAGGCCTTACAATGAAAAGCATCTTTATTTATTTTTTTTAGTCCAAACATATTTTAATTCAGTTAAATTCAGTTGTAAATATATTTTTCATAGTAAACCAGAAATAATACTTTGTTATTGAAATGGTTACATATTGTATATTTATAAAAGCTATTTATATTTATATACTTTCAATATAACATTTAAAGAATTTGAAAAAAAAATAAAAATGTGTTATAAACTTTCAATATTTATTTTAATCCATTAAGATTTGAAACTCAGTGACTGACAGAATTTTTACCAGAAATGAGGTCAACAGAACTAAGGACCCTCTGGGCACCCAGAGTTGTGGTTGCCCTGCTTGATCCTTGCAACACTGGGCTGATTTTGGCCAACAGATCTAAAAAAAAAGCCCTTGTGGTACATGGAAAATTGAACCAAGAATCCTGAGCATTAGACTACAGTACCAACCGTGGAACTGACTATGACTAAGTCAAGAGGATGTTTAAAATGTTAGAAAGATAAAGCAAAAAAACAGTGAATTATTTAAAAAATGGTAAAGCATAGTTGAATACTGCATAAAGATCAGTGACTTGCAGAGCTTAATGTCCTAGATCTGAGGTCAACAGTGCTGAGTTCCCCAGGCTGCAGTCACAGGGCTACAGTAGGAACTTCTAAACACTCTGCAGGATTCAGGTCTTGGTTGAGTATGTGGTCCTGTGGTATGCCCTCATACCGAACCAGGGAACTGTTACTCCCAACACAAAAGAGACGGAGCCAAGCACTATGAACATCTGTTTACACAGTGAGCCAAGCTGTGGACAACACAGCTGAGTGTCCTGAACTGTAGACAAACTGTCCCACAGAACAAAATTATCACAGCCAAACATTGACTGTACAGAGTACAACAAAGTTAATTAAACAATTGCTAAGCCACCATAGAGAACACGGATGCGAAAAACATTTTCTTACCAATTGGGTTCTGTTTTCTTTCTGTTCTATGGTTTTACGCAATCAGAAAAATTAGTGAAGTGGTAATGAAAACAATTGTTTAGCTTGAAATGTTCACTATGCAACAGAAAAGATGAATTTGTCCAGGGTGTGTAAATTACATCAACTACAGAAAAGCTTGATCCAAACTCTAATTATCATGAATTGTTCATATGTGATATGCCTCAATCTTGTACAGAATGTGAATTTCTCTTCCCTTTTAATTTGTATCTATGTTTATTTTTTCCACGCTCCTTTGCCTGTTCCTGGTTCTAATCTCCTTTTGTGACAATATTTGCATTCTATAACAGCTCTATCTTTTTACTTCAGGTGGATGAATGTAGCTGCTTATGATGGATGAGAAGCGATCACATACAAATCATTTAATTATGAACAATTGCGAACATCTTTAGGTTTTAAAAACAATGAAATTTTACTTAGCACCAGCTGCAGAGTATGAAAGAAATAAGGCTGAGACAAAACTTTACCTGGACAAAGCTGATTTTTGTATTATATTACAAAGATGGCAAATGACAGCCTGTAAAGACTGACATTCCCTCTGTTCTGTTCCAAACTGAAATCTACAATCCTGTTGACTCTCTTGACCATTTCTGTCACCCGGGCCTTATGCTGATCAGGTTGGCATTCTAGGAATGAACTCCTGCCATCCCACAAGTTTCCCTAAAATTTATGTTCCCAGAGACCAGAACAAGGAAGGCTCTGCTGGGAAGCTGGAAGGCAGTTATGGAAGGAAAGCAAAGGAAAAAAAAAGTGTAACAGTGAAAAGGAAAGAAAGTGAAGAGTCAGCCACTGGGGTAAAGACAGTCCCAGTCCTAGCCTGGATGAGAAATGCGGCTCAAGGATGAAGCCGGGTTGACGGCCAGCATGAGGCAGCAAGAGAGATGTCTGGGGTTCCAGGCAGGAGCAGTTGTTGAAATGAAGGCTGCTTCAGCGGCAGTGCAGGAACTGTCCTAGATTAGCCCTGGGATCCCGGATGAGTGAAGCTGTTCAGAGATGAGACTGGGTTAAAGGTGAGAGTGAGACAGCCAGAAAGAGGTCCAGGGTTCCATGTGGGAAGACTGCCCCGCAGAGAGGCGACTGATTGAACCACCTGATTAATGATGAAGCACCACAGCAGAGGTGCTTCTGAATTATATAGAGAAAGAGATGATCAAATAATTGGAGTCCTGATTAGAAATCAAGGAGGACATCTGGTGGCGGAAGTGAGCCGTGGAAAACCGTGAGTACTCTGATTCCCAGGGCAACCGCAGGCCGAGTAACACTGTAGGACGGCCATTTTAACGCTTTGTAACGAGCCGTAAACCCATGAACATACCTGAGAGTAACACTGTAACTTCTTACACTGACAAAGGCAGATGATGTAGATGCTTTTATACCCCTTTAGTGCAGTTGTGTTAATCAAACATCCTTAACAAAAAACAAGTTCTGGCTTTAAGGTACTTAGTCAGGAGGGGACAAATAATGACCCTTAGCCCCATCTGACATATTCATCTTGCAGATATATGGTTATAGAAATGAAGAAGTGTCCCTAGTACATGATAATAATAAAAGTATATCAATTGTGTGAGATATACTGTATAGTATGAAAAATGTGGTGTGTTTTACTGTTTCATGAACAGTCAAATGTAAATAAGGACTGCATTGACACATATATACGTACAGTAATAACCTATGAAGATTTTGTTGGTTATAATATAAAATAGTGACGTAAATTGGTTAGTATCAAACTGAGGCTCTAAAAATATGTGATAATGCATCCAATTAGCACCTTCAGGATGGAATGTACTCTGTTCTGCCAAAGGTTATTTTTGGTATATTGGGTTCCTGCAGTTATTGTGATGTATATTTCTAAATTTGTTTCATTTTTAAGCTTTCACATTCATATTTTAAATGGTATGAATATAATAAATGTAATAGCTAAAAATATGTGGAGTGTGTGTTCCAGGGAAGTGGCTGCTAATATTCCTAAATCCACAATACTTTAAAGAAATGATCCTTTGATCCCATAATATCTAATACATTTACTTTTAAAGTTCTTTTTTTTTAATGTAAACTTATAACAACTATTCAATTTTAGAAGGATGCATCTAATAAAAATAAACAAGTCTAATAAACATGACAATTTGACATTTTAATAGCATTCTAAACAATGGTTCCAAAATTGCTCCCCTAATTACAGTACAGTCTTAGATAATGGGTTAAAATAATAAATAAGAACACTTTTAAGATGATTTTAGTCAAAGCTGCAAATTATTCAGAGGGGAGTGGGTACTGGGTCATTTTGATTTATGAGCACCTGAATTAGGAGGTGTCTACCGCTGAAGCTCACACTTTAAATACATTTTCAACAGCTATCATTTGCATGCAATAAGACACCCAGCTGCATATTTTCCATATTGAAAATCTAAATTGTATCCATTTACATTTGTTTGAAGAGCTGATACTCAATAGAATGCCCTTCTGAATGCTTTTATTTTTAAAGTCAGCCCTGGGAATTTTAGCACATTTAGGATATCATTTACTTACCGGATTTAATTGTATGTCAGATGTACTGTGCAAGTCATTGCGCTTGAGTTTTAATTATACTTGGCTCATTTCTATGATATATGCATCGTGCCTTTGTACTTTAATGCATTCTGATATGTTCTTCTCTTTGGTGTCCTCCAGGACACCTTTGTAAACAAGATAACATTCTCCAAATAGATGATTCCTGCTACAGTTGTGGAGTGTCTTAGCTATTTACTTTATGAACAACTGATCAAATAATGTATGAACGATACATTTCAAAACACCCGAGGTGCCAGGTACTCTAGGAATTGTAGGAATTGACATGTTTTGGGTAAAATCAATAATAAGCACAATCACATAGCACAATATTGACACAACGTGTGTGAGAGTATCACCAGTCTAATTAAAGTTTACTTCAGTTGACTTGGGAAGGAGCTGGAATGCAAACAGGGGACAATTCTTTACAAAAAGTTCAATCAGTGGTTTCAATGACATCATGTCTTATCAAAAAAACAAGCAAATATTGGAGCAATCATTTTGTGAGTTTGGTCCCTCAGCTACTTCTTGTAGTGGAAAACAAAGAAAGATGTTTTCGTGTTTTAAAATTCATGTTTAGACTTTACTCAATTTAAACTTTAAACAAAGTCTAAAATTTGCTTTCCTGTCACTCAATTCAATATATTGTAGGGAGTCAGGGACTCACAAATGAATTGAATGTGTAGGAAATGTGGCAGCACAGTGGGTAATACATAGCAGTGACTGTCTTGCATGTTTTAGTACACTGTGTAAATGTTAATTGTCATAGTTCCTGCCAAGATTTAAATAGAAAATATGATGAACATTTTTTTTATTTGATGCACAATTGTTTTATTTAAAATTCAAAGCCGAGATCTGAACAATCTATAATAAATAGATAAATAATATAAAAAAAAATATATCAGAAGAAAAAAATTAAAAATGTAAGTGTAGCGGCGAGGCTTAATAATAAGGCAGAATTAAGTGTTTCTGAGCTTCCCAAATGAGGCCCCATTTCTCTGTTCATCTCTGTGGTGCAGCCACAGAGAGACCATTAGGATGATTTAAGGTTTCCTAGGACAGCTCCCAAAGGGGGATGCACTTAGCTAAGCCTGGCTATCATGATCAATGGTCGTCCATTGGCGCCTTTATGTCTAGGGAGTGCCGGATGGACATCTGGACTGCATTACTAAGTGTCAGAAGTAAGTGACTCATATCTCACCTTGATCAACCAATCAGGGACTGGTAGGGCTGAGTAACCCACGTGGGACTCTGATGCCCATGGAACTTTCAGCCAATCAACAAGCTGAAGTTCCTCCAGGTAAAAACAGGCAACACAGGCCTGGAGATTCAGATTCAACAAGATTCAGAGATTCAACAAGATTGAGATTCAACAAGAGATTCAACAAGATTCAGATTCGGGAGATTCAGTAAGATTCTGGAGAGGATTCTGTGGACTGTTCTAAAGGGAATTCAAAGGAGAATTCCAGGGCAGGACGGCCCAGGAGCAGAAGGCTCCCAAGGGCAGGACATTCTCGCAGCGCGCCTCCTGACCATCCCGAGACTCAGCCCGGACAACCACGGAACGGCCAGTGTGTCCGAGTGCCAGAACTTTCCTTTGTTCTAAGAGTCTAGAGTGGAGGTTGCCAGAGAGTAACCAGCAGCAGGCCTCGTGGACAGGTCAGAACTGTGGACAGCTGAATCACTATTCAGAACTAGCTCTTCATCAGGAACGAACCGGTCCTCTTCCTGACTTGCTGGGATCCACAGTCATCTTTTCTCCTGTGCACAAACTTTGCTAGTTAAAGCCAACACTAACTAGCCGGTCAGTGAGCATCAGCAGCGCACCGTCGCAAGCCGCACAGCACAGCCTGGCACGGAGCCAGAGAGCGCGGATTGGACAGCAACAAGCCTGCAGCTGATTGTTTGTGCCTGCAGGAGATCTGAATCCCCAGAAATTGGATGAGTATTCAACTTCAATGCATTACAGCTCGAGAATTCAATTGTTATCCCAACCAGTTGATATCAATTTAATTCCTAAGAGTTATGTACTTGTTTTGAGTATCTAATGTAGAAGTTATAACCAAGTTCATTTACGAAACGGTCTTAATGAATGATATACTGAACGTATGTCCTCTTGATGTGTAACACTTCGTAACTGATTGAATATATACCTTTTGTATTCTGATAACCCTCTCGATAAGATCTGTTAGGTTTATATGCATATTCTATGTATTAATAAATTTATCCTCGTGTATTAGTACCTGGGTGTGCGCGTTGTTTGAGTTATGTCGCGTGGTTGGATTCTAAAGCCATCAAAAGAATCCATTTTGTGATTTACTGCTACAATTAATAATTGTCTCAGTAAATGCCCAAACCCTACAGAACTGGTGCCTTCAGAGAGCCACTATGATTACATATTTGGCGTCCCTGAACGGCTATGAAACACTACATTTATGGCGTCCCTGGGTGGGCGTGGCAAGACTGAAATGAATCAACCAAGCGGAATAATTCATATAAAACGCCGCGGGTTTCATACACGACAATACAGTGTGCTGAAAGCCGAAAGGAAAAAAGTTCCCCTTGCTCTTTAAGCAGTGCTTGATTGTTTTGTGATCTTTTGCAATCTACCGGGTTGATTGCATACTTGATCTTGTGGTTTTCTATGGTAAAACTGTGATTTCGTACTTAAAAGTAATACTCTTTAAGTTTAACGATGGTTGCTAAAAGGTCTGAATTCGAGTCGCTATTAAGCACTCTCTCTAGCAGCGACAAGTCTGACCACGATCTCTTCCATATCTCCGTCAGCGGAGAAGCTAGAAGAATAAATCTCCATTCATTGAGAGAGCTAGCGAAGGACATAGAGAGATTTGACCCCGCAGTGTCAGAGAATAATATCGAGAGTTATATTCAAGACCTCAGGTATAACCTGCAGTTCCTGCCAAACGCCACAGAACAGGAGAAAGTGTTTCTGGTCAGGAAAACTACCAGCAGAGCTGTACATGAGTGGATGGCTAGGCAGATGAAAGAAGTCTGTAATGACTTTGAGCAGCTATGTCAAGCACTTATCGAAGAATACAGTGCGTTTATTGACCCGACTGCCGCGATAGCCGCCGCCCTTAACATTAAGCACGAGAGAGCAGAGTCCCCTCGCGAATATTACGAGAGACTTAGACGAACTTATTTTGCAGGGCGAAATGATGAGGGTTGCGAAGAGAACATACATTTCAAGGGTTTATTCATTGCGAATCTCCACCCATCAGTCAGAAAGATGATCTTAATGCATACAGATGCACAGACCATGAAAGTGACTGATATTAAGAGATTCGTGCAGAAAGCCTGGGAGTATGATGTCCAAAGTCGCTCTGAGCAAAAAGCTGCTAAAGCGACTGTGTTCGCCGTCAGAGCCAGCAGGGTTAATTCCCCCCTGCTCGAAGGAGCACAGGCTCCTGAGCTGGCTAAGCCCCGTTCCAAAGCAGGCACACAGGACCGCACCCAGCGTCCTAAGTGCCATGAGAACACCGGGGGAGGGAAAGGGCTAGAAAAAGCTGAACAAAAGGATTCAGTAGCCACCCGCCTGGCCAGGCTTGAACAAGCTTTATTAGGACAGGGACAACCGCTCCCCAAGGCTGCCGGAAGCGTGAATGAGCTGATACTCTCCACTGGAGGAGGCGGAGACCCGCCCCCTCCCACTCCCTCAGTCTATCTGATTGAGCGGAAGGGTTCCTGCCTGGATGAGGTCGGCCACTCCCAAGCGAGTGCTGACTCCACCCCTGAAGTCACAGAGCAGGCAGTAAAACAGAGAGGAAAAGCAGGAAGCTTTTACCTCAAGGCTGCCATGGGAGATGTCTTACCCAGTGAGACACTGATTGACACTGAGGTTGAAAGGTGTTTGATGTCACACGGCAAGCTCAAACGGGTTGAAAAAGAAAAGGGCATGCGACTCAGAGAGGAACCTTTGGTGGATCACCAGAAAGGCAAAGTGTGGAAACAGGTCAAGGCTCCTAAGCCTTCTGTACAGAAGGAAAGGGGGGCCAAGAGGCAGACTGTGCTCACACAGTGCCCACCGAACACAGAGGCCTATGTGAAGATTCCTTCTGTTCCCTCTGGACAAGAAATAAAAATATTTTCTTGTTCCCCGGATATACAGGGAAGTCGTGTCCCGGCTGAGGTCACAACAGCCTCCCTGCCACAGGAGCGGTGCTCCAAGCAGCCGCCTGATCCACCAGGTAAAGCACACACCTTTTACATCCCTAAAGAGGAGCAGATCTCCCCACCTGGCGATGAAAAGGAGCTTTCCCTGTGCACCCTGGCACCCAAGAGGGGTCAGGACCACCACCCTGCAGTGGTGGAAGGGATCCAGATGGCAGGAGAGCAGGTTGGTGATGTAGCCCTCGCCCTTAGCCCTGAGAGGTCCTCTATTAGTGAGGATCTGCTTGAGCAGCTGTCACAGGGCCACCGCCAGGTGCCCCTGGTGCAACATTCACAGGTTAGACAGGAGGTCCAGCTGGACGCTGAGACTACTGCGCTGTGGACACACCTGATCCCAGATGCCGATTCCCTCTGCTGTGACCCAGGGAACCTGCAGTCAGGTAACATTATTTCTCACAACTACCAGGTAGTGAGTGAGACTGACCTGATTGTTCCTGCCTCGACAGCAGGGTTGCCAACACACCCAGTCCCCCAGAAGGGACAGGGAATGAAAGCCGAGCCGGTTTTCTTACAGCCACCAGCTCAGTCTGTCAGTCTGAGTCTGACCAACAGTGGTTCAGCCAGACTGGAGCTGGATGGTCAAGTCACCCGCCTGCCAGTGCAGGACATCGCAAAGAGGGGTGTCAGAATCCCCGCCTGCACTGACATGGGCCTGGTGGGTGATAGCGAGTTCGAAGACAGTGAACTAGCTATCCCAGTGCTGGGGCAGCTCCCTGAACCCCTAGCGAGGGAAGGGGGGAGCGAGCAGGTGTCCTACACCCACGCCCAGCGAACGATTGTAAACATGCCAATAGAGGGATTCCTCAATCAGGAAGTGTGCAGGGTGGACCTGAACAGTGAGAATGGGATAACAATCCCAGATCACTCAGGTGCTCCAGATGACCACTCAGCCGAGGGTCAGGTATGCTCCACCGCTGCACCGCCCCCTGCAGGGTTCCTAGAGCACAGGCATGAACAAATCGAAAAAGCAGATGCCCTGGAAAAGGAGGAGCAGCATCAGCAGCTGTGTCAGATCTCCCCAGATTTCCAGGATGTTGGTGCCCAAGATGCCACATGGCATACTGAGAAAGACACCATGTACACGCTGCGCCAGCTTAGAAAGGCAACAGTCACTCAGAAGGAGATGACTGGGATCAGCCACCCGAAAAGACTTTTGGGAAGACTGATTGCTGCCGCCACTGTTGCACGTTTGCTTTTTCTGGTAGGTTTGTGTGCTGCTGGCACTCTCATCCTGACTGCCCCAAGAAGGCAGGTGTCAGAGATACCAGAGGGTAGTGACAGACTGTATCGACAGCATCAAAAGTTGGAAAGCTTAGGGAAAACCCTACAGGCAATTTCCTATGCAACAGGGTTAAACCTTATTCCCCAACCAGTGGACATGATTGTTGGTGTTATACAGTGGGTTTATGCTTGTGTGCAACAGGCCAGAATGTTGACACAAGACCTGTTAAGGGAGCTTAGTGCCACTGTAGCCAGTCTAACCACGGCACAATTCCCAACCCACTTGATTCCACTCTTCTCAGTAGAGGAGTGTGTGACATTAACCCCATCGTTCATAGCTCACCCAGAAGGCAAACCAAGATTGAATTCGGTTCCAAATCTTGAGATGGGTATGGCTACCAAAGCTATCCATTGGCTGTGTCTAAACGATTCACCAATGAAGGGTGTAAAGCTACTAACGAGCAGAGGAAGGTTAATGAACCCCATGAAGAGCAGGTGGGAAGTAAATGGCTGGTCAGCACACCACGTTTAACTGACACTGTGACTTGTGACAGGCATGATGCAGCTACCTAATAAAACAGTTCCTTTAAGTTCCTGAGGAGGCCATAGTACAGCATGGTAACTTAACACTGTACGGTCTAGAACCAGACAACATAAGACCAAACTTGAGGTCATGGATGCCTTCAGGTGCCACACTAAGGAATTGGATAGAAATCCAAGAAACAGTAAGCCCTGAAGAGGTACAGGTAGTTAGTTATGCTTTAATGGAACAAACCTCCAAACCACCCTAGCAGATACCCAACACAGGTGTTCTGGTTTATCGGGGGGCTGGGAACAGGAACTGGTGTTATTGTAACACTGCTGCCGGGTAGCTGGATCATGACTGACAGTGTACTCTGAATGATGTACTCTCACATCAAGATGTACTCCGGGTAGCATGAATGAGTCAAAGGTAGCATGTCAAAAGAAAGGAAGTGACTTCTCCCCAAATATCTGCCTACAGAGGTATCAGATATTGACAGTGAACTTCCTGATGTGTAATTCCTAGACTTAGATAATGTCTCCTACCGTGTTTATACATACTCCAGATGTTGTTCATAATGTTTGCATCCAATGCTGGTTCCGGTATGAATTCTCGAGGAGTAATGTGGACATTTAAGATTAATGTTCTAATGGCAAGGGACATCACTTAACTCTGTTTTGTTTTGAAGGCAACAACGCCTCAGGACCTCGTGACCTTCAAAAAGGGGGGATATGTAGCGGCGAGGCTTAATAATAAGGCAGAATTAAGTGTTTCTGAGCTTCCCAAATGAGGCCCCATTTCTCTGTTCATCTCTGTGGTGCAGCCACAGAGAGACCATTAGGATGATTTAAGGTTTCCTAGGACAGCTCCCAAAGGGGGATGCACTTAGCTAAGCCTGGCTATCATGATCAATGGTCGTCCATTGGCGCCTTTATGTCTAGGGAGTGCCGGATGGACATCTGGACTGCATTACTAAGTGTCAGAAGTAAGTGACTCATATCTCACCTTGATCAACCAATCAGGGACTGGTAGGGCTGAGTAACCCACGTGGGACTCTGATGCCCATGGAACTTTCAGCCAATCAACAAGCTGAAGTTCCTCCAGGTAAAAACAGGCAACACAGGCCTGGAGATTCAGATTCAACAAGATTCAGAGATTCAACAAGATTGAGATTCAACAAGAGATTCAACAAGATTCAGATTCGGGAGATTCAGTAAGATTCTGGAGAGGATTCTGTGGACTGTTCTAAAGGGAATTCAAAGGAGAATTCCAGGGCAGGACGGCCCAGGAGCAGAAGGCTCCCAAGGGCAGGACATTCTCGCAGCGCGCCTCCTGACCATCCCGAGACTCAGCCCGGACAACCACGGAACGGCCAGTGTGTCCGAGTGCCAGAACTTTCCTTTGTTCTAAGAGTCTAGAGTGGAGGTTGCCAGAGAGTAACCAGCAGCAGGCCTCGTGGACAGGTCAGAACTGTGGACAGCTGAATCACTATTCAGAACTAGCTCTTCATCAGGAACGAACCGGTCCTCTTCCTGACTTGCTGGGATCCACAGTCATCTTTTCTCCTGTGCACAAACTTTGCTAGTTAAAGCCAACACTAACTAGCCGGTCAGTGAGCATCAGCAGCGCACCGTCGCAAGCCGCACAGCACAGCCTGGCACGGAGCCAGAGAGCGCGGATTGGACAGCAACAAGCCTGCAGCTGATTGTTTGTGCCTGCAGGAGATCTGAATCCCCAGAAATTGGATGAGTATTCAACTTCAATGCATTACAGCTCGAGAATTCAATTGTTATCCCAACCAGTTGATATCAATTTAATTCCTAAGAGTTATGTACTTGTTTTGAGTATCTAATGTAGAAGTTATAACCAAGTTCATTTACGAAACGGTCTTAATGAATGATATACTGAACGTATGTCCTCTTGATGTGTAACACTTCGTAACTGATTGAATATATACCTTTTGTATTCTGATAACCCTCTCGATAAGATCTGTTAGGTTTATATGCATATTCTATGTATTAATAAATTTATCCTCGTGTATTAGTACCTGGGTGTGCGCGTTGTTTGAGTTATGTCGCGTGGTTGGATTCTAAAGCCATCAAAAGAATCCATTTTGTGATTTACTGCTACAATTAATAATTGTCTCAGTAAATGCCCAAACCCTACAGAACTGGTGCCTTCAGAGAGCCACTATGATTACATATTTGGCGTCCCTGAACGGCTATGAAACACTACATAAGTAAAAGTAAAACAATCAGATTAACTTTTGGAAACAAAAGAACACACCTGACCAAGGTATTAGGATTTTTCACTAGCAAAATGTAATCCTGTTATATTTCTCTCCGAGAAAGACAGTTTCTGCAATGAATGCATGCTGAATTGGTTCATAGTATTCATAGTAACCTGGTAATTGCCATTGAGTAAATACAGTTGAAAGCTCAAAGGAGCACTCATCACTTCTGAAAACATATTGCACACATGCTCCCAAAATCGCAGGACACCCCAAAACCAATATATGTCACAATCTGACTGCATTCATGACAGAAAATTTTGGGACAACTTTGAAATGAAATTGGCAGTATGGTGTGGCACACTTTATATGTACACATTTAAATGGTTTAGCTGGTTTGCTAATTTTATAGAGTAAGATACAGTACTGTCTCCGACTATATCCCAAACAGGAGCACCATCTAGCTTTTCCAGCCCTCTACCCCATTAAACACATTATACAGTATAAGGAGGCTGCATTTTCATTTATGAAAGAAGAAAGTCATAAAGAAGAGACCTGATGTCCCCCTGTGATGATAATTGAAACAAATAGATCAAGCACTGAATGGGGAGTTAAAGCAGTGTCCCATGGCATACCATAAGCAAGGATAGATGAGCCTTTGATGAAATACAAAAAAAAAGGAGGAAGACCCAATAAATTTCTCACAGATCCTGAAACACCCTACTGTCATCAGATACTGTATGTTGGCAACAATATGAATTTCTTGTGGGCAATTAAAGTGCTGAGAACTAGTTAGTATGAAGAATTTATTCTATATAAAGTATCCAAATAAAAAAAGCATGTGCCCTGCCAAAAAAACAGTTTAATTTATTCCCTATGTCTAGCAAATTTGTAACAGTTGAAACCATCCAAAGGGAAAAAGTTCTAGCTTTCATGACAAAACAAAGATTATTTTGTCTAACTTCTAGAGATATCTGATACCCCCATTTTAACTACAAAATTGCATAATACTGGGCAATTATCACCAATACTGATTACAAGCCCAATAAAGTCTCAATATTTGAACCATTGATGGTTTGGCTTTGATAGGAGTGCTACAAGTGAGCTACTTTGCTGCTTTATTAGATACTGCTTTGAAGTATTACCAGAGGTATGAATTTTAAGATGGATGCATATTTCTCTGTTGACAACACCAATATTGTTCATTCAAATGATTTGAGATAATTGATTTTGGACCTCATCAGTGGCCACTCTTCACTTAAGCACAGACAGCATCTTTCTGATTTTCTGAAGAAGGGAACCCTAATTAGCATTAGAATTTCTGGAGTCTTTAATGACTAAATTCAAAGAGCACACTTTTGTTTCCATTCAGTCTTATTTACAGAAGTCACTATGTTTTAATTTCTCTTACATTATCTGTAATCATGACTTGGTGATTATTGTCCCATTCTACTCTATTTTTTTATAAGATGCGCAGAATTATATGGATAGTGCCCTATCCAGGGATGGAAGATATAACTATAGAACTGCATTTACCTGTTGCATCTACTGTATATAATTGACACAGAGTAGTTACAATGGCCTCTTTTTGGTTGGTTCATTTATCTGTGGTGAAAACACTGTCACTTATAGTTTCTACCAAATCAATTCAAATTCACCAAATCCATCTTCACTTTGCAATAAAGTTGAGATAATTTGATGGTGCATGGGCAATCTCCTGACTGGAATCTTATAGCAGGACTCCAGCACTTTCCCAGGTTGTTGAAAACCAACATCTTTGAAGAAAGTAGGAGTTCAATTAATTGTATGTGATCCTGTTTTCCAAATTTCAAATAATAGTGTTCCACTTATTTGTTCCAAAAATGGCAAAGGGAACAAGTTTAAAAGTAATCAACATAATGTGACCTACAGATGCAGCCATTCAAAATGCGCGGTACAAACCCACGGTACGGTAAACTACCCACAAGCCACCGCGGGGCACCACGGTAAGTGATTGGCTGGCCAAAATGACCGACAGGGGCACTCGTGGTGCATTGGTTGGTAGTGAAAAGATTTAATCATTTAATCTCTTTACTGTGCACATTTTAATCTGCTTAGTTTTGAATATTTATATGGAATTTTACCACTAAAGGGAAATTTTAGTAGCTGAGCATAAAAAGAAGAGGAGCATAACGCATCTGAAGGTCATAAACTATATTAATTTAGGAACATAAACATTACTGTATGTACATAAACTGTACTGTGTATGGCTGGTCTTGGTAGTTTAAAGAAAAAAAACACACCAGTCTTCCATTTCTCCCTTAACATTTTAAGCATGAAAGTTTTATGAAACGGTACCCAAATATGCGATTGCTGTATAGAATTAATTTTAATTTTAAAAAATTATTTAACACGAAAATTAAGCTGTTTACATCTTCAGCCTGAGAACAGTCACCCGTTGCTACCCAACGCAGAAACACAGCCACTAACTAGCAAAGAGAGGACATTAGCTAGCCAATATGATAAAGAAATAAATGATTATTTTGTTTATTTCTTTTGCACATTTATTTGAACATTTCCATCGATTATACAAGCACTTGGAAACTGTCCAATCCCTAGTTCATCAGGCATTTTCTTTTACGCTGCGGGCATTCTCCCGGTCTGGCGCCGGTCTGTGTCTTCTAGGATATAATGCCAGCGAACTCTTGTTTTTATGTCCACTATAACAGACAATTTCCTTTGCTTTTAACCGAGTGTTTAATAATTTCCTAAAATGAAAATAATTTACTTTATTTCCCTCACGGGATCAATAGAAGTATCTATCATCTGTATAAACTATGGGACAGAATTCTGGGGTCTCCCCATACCAGAGATTATGGTAGGGCTTCAGAATGGTGATTGGCTGACACCATCTGACACCCCTCTGATTGGAGAAAAAAGACGTGCTGGTTTGCTATACATACAGTACTGTACCAGGAAGAGGATTTCTTTCTATTCGAAACGTGTATTTTAAAAGTTTAAGAAGTAAAAACCTTACAGCGTACACAGATTTCTAAACTGATCAGGATCGTTATCTTTGTCTTATGCATAATAATGTTCACCGCTCTGTCCAGCAAATTAATAATAAACTTTATTTTATATAGCGTTTTAAACGAATAAGTACTAAGATTGCTCATAAACCTAATCACTTATTCTACATAAACACAGCGTAATTGCTCTCTGAAAATGCTTTTTCTTTTTATTTAGGCTCAGATTTCAACTATAGATCGTATTATTATAAACTTTCTTGGAAAAATGTATTTTATGTAAATCATGTTTGCTATTAATTCATTTAGGGCTAGAATATGTTCATTGTCTTCCAATCGAGTCAAGTTGACATTAGAAGCTTGCCACGCCCGGACTGTTACACCAACGCATTAGCATGTTAAAGCGATTTCATTGAGGAGCCTAGCTTTCTTAACTAGTAAGTACTGTACTTCCTTGGTTTTGGAGGGGGGGGGTGTCTTTCACTGGAAATCTCGCCCCCTTCTACTTTGAAAATACCTGTGAAACGGGTTTAATTCGTCACAGCCAGCACTCCCGCAGAGAGGGGGGTTGTACTCGTTAATGTCTTAGCAGGAACACATCATTATATCTCATTTTGTATTTCTATAAAAAAATCGTTTGCCCATCCTAACACTATTGTTGTTATTGTTTTTATCCTGTAAAGCGCTTTGAGGAGCACAGCTTTCTCACCACTTAGATTACTTTTTGATACCATCCTTACACAAAGCAGAAACTTCTTGTATTTTCCGATGACATACAAGTGGAAAGATTACAGATTTTAATCGTCTTTTTTCTGAAAGACGGGAAAATCTGATCATGTTTCTCTATAACAATAATAAAAAACTTTATTTTACATATCACCTTTAAAAGTGGCATCTCAAAACAATACAGTAGATGTAAACCACAGATTACAAAGTAAATACCCAGACAAACGCAAACGCGTTTTTAATAAAATGCTTTTATTCATTCAGCAGAGAGAGAGCGTAAAACCTGGGCGTAACAGCTGTTCCTTTTTCTGATCACTCGCTCTCTGGATAAACGTCTCACCCGTCCTGTTCTTTGTTTTCCTAATTTGCTGATTATGCCTTCTGCGATCCACTCCTGCCCTCACACCTAAAGAAGACTATTTTAAATTTCTTTGCGGGGTCCATTGTGCAATTAACCCTTGTATGTGCTGTCCTTAAGGTGATATCACATAAAGGTGATATGTAAAATAATGTTTTTTATTATTGTTATAGAGAAACATGATCAGATTTTCCCCGGTTCAGAAAAAAAGATCTAAAGTATACTAGTTTGTCACTAGTATACTTTTAATACAGTCTTTGCTGTGCTCTTGGGGATCCTTGTGATATTTCGAGCTCTGGTTGAATGATAAGTGTCGCAGTTTAAATCTCTCTCTCTCTCAATTCAATTCAAGGTGCTTTATTAGCATGACAGATGGGTACAATCAGTGTTGGGTATTTACTTTGCTTTGAGATGCCACTTTTAAAGGTGATATATAAAACCAAAGCTTTAACTTGCTTTAACTCAGCAAGCCTGAGTTCTTGTGTCTTTCCTATCCGAACCCGAAAGTATTACAATATGTATCTTTATAGCAGGTGGTGTACAGCTTTTTAGTATAGATTACACTTTTCTAAAATGTATTTAAAAAATAAAAATGATTACAATCTAATCTTTCCACGTTTGATCCCAAGATCCCAAGAAAAATAAATCTAAACGGGGAGAAAGCTATGCTGAAAGTTTATTAAGATACTTAGAAGAAAAAGATATCAATTTATGTTGCATTTGTCTGATTGTGAATCACAAAACACATATATTTAAACCCGTGTTTGCGATTTAAATCAAAACGCGATTTAAATCAATATAAATGTTTATATTGTAACGCCTCCGTGACTATTCATTGTTATTAAAATGACTTAAATTCGACCATGTTGTGATATTTAGAAATATACATTTGTTTGGTGCGAGTGAAGTTTTATTTAATCTCTGAGCCATACTGATTTTTATGGAAGCCAGTTTCCGCCAGGGAGTAAAAAAAACACACACTATGGTATTCTCTCCGATGCAGTGCAGTTAAAAACATATCTCTGATGCTGTTCCTAAATGAATATCGTTTATGACCATCAGACGCTTTATGCTCCTTTTCTTTTTTCCAGTGGATTGAACAGGGAGAGGCATTTCATGATGTACTTTTCACTGATGAAACAACAGTGGCTCTGGAACAGTTTTCAACCATGTAGTTTTATAAAAAGGGGAGATATGTAAGCGTTACTGAAGCTAAAAGTTTAGCCTCTGTCACTAATGTAACCACTAAATAAAGACATATAGAAATCCCTACGTTACAGACTGTATATGGCTGGTATTGGTAGTTCAAAGAAAAAATACACACCAGTATTCCACTTTCTCCCTAAACATTTTAAGCATCAGAGTCTTACATGTGGTTATTTCGGAAACGTTTGTACATGCTCCTTCTGACCATATTACTGTTTACTGTTACTGACCATATTAAGTTTAAGTGCCTGTGGGCACTTTTCCTGTCCGTGGGGGGTGGACCGTCTTTCATTAGAAGGTTAGTCTGTTCTACTCTGAGAATGTAGAGAGGGTGGAAAGTGCCCGCGGTCATTTAATTAGTATTAAAAGTCGCACTGATTCCCTTGCGAAGATACGGACATAGGAATATTCGTGCGTGGTCAAAAAAATGGCATAAAAACGACAAAGTGAAGGCTGTGAAAACATTCACAATGTACTTTATACACAAAGCAAGTGTTCTCACAACTCTAGGAGGTTTCGTGAGAATGCTATAGGCGTGCCAAAATCATTTTTTTTAAATTCAAGGTGGCTTTACCGCGGTTTTCATTTTCAGATTGTGAATCAAAAAGGCATTTAATTAAACATGCGATTGCGATTTTAATCAATTACTGTATTGATTGAAACACACATTCTGTACAGATACAGTACAGTCACATTCTCCTGTCGTCCAGTGGTGTAAAACAAATTAGCAGGTGATTGAGATAACAATGCACCGACCACTGAGTGGAATGTTCTCATTTGTTCTAAATTGTAAAAAGAGGTGATAATTCTTAATAATTCCGTGTCGCATTAACTATCCTCTTCAGTTTATTCCGCCAGACAGTACATGAATATAATTATATCGTTATTAATTTGTTTAGATACGCAATTCCATATTATATTCCCTGTTAATCAAATTCTAAAAGTATGCATTTGTTAGATAACAAGCGAATTCACAGAAAAGGTTAAAAGACTATCACTTTTCACAAAGTATATAATCCTAATATAAGTCTAAACAGTATCAGCTTTATTTACGGGTTGCAATTTAAAAAAAGTCAAGAACCGCACTCAAAATGCAATTTAGAGCTTTCTGGCAAGAGGAGACACCCAAATTAATAATGTAACATGCCACTGTTTGTGCATGAACAAGGTTATACTGCTATTTCCTTAGATACGCGATGCCTGTCTGTCCTGGCTGTGCTCTCTCTCTCTCTCTCTCAATTCAATTCAAGGTGCTTTAGTAGCATGACAGATGGGTACAATCAGTGTTGGGTATTTACTTTGCTTTGAGATGTCACTTTTAAAGGTGATATATAAAATCAAGGCTTTAACTTGCTTTAACTACCCAAGTCTGAGTTCTTGTGTCTGTCCTATCCGAATCCGAAAGTATTACAATATGTATCTTTATAGCAGGTGGTGTACAGCTTTTTAGTATAGGTTACACTTTTCTAAAATGTATTTAAAAAATAAAAACGATTACAATCTAATCTTTCCACGTTTGATCCCAAGATCCCAAGAAAAATAAATCTAAACGGGGAGAAAGCTATGCTGAAAGTTTATTAAGATACTTAGAAGATAAAGATATCAATTTATGTTGCATTTGTCTGATTGTGAATACAAAAACACATATATTTAAACACGCGTTTGCGATTTAAATCAAAACGTGATTTAAATCAATATAAATGTTTATATTGTAATGCATAGGTGACTATTCATTGTTATTAAAATGACTAAAATTCGATCATGTTGTGATATTTAGAAATATAAAAGTCAATTAATTGTCCATAATATTGCTATTCTATTTTTTCAAAGAAATGTCACAGTACACAAATATAATCATATCGTTATTAATTTCTTTAGATACCGATTCCATATTATATTAGCAGAAAAGCTTAAAACTACCACTTTTTTACACGCTATTTCACATGTTAGTTAAAGACTTCGATGCTTAAAATGTTTAGGGAGAAATGGAATACTGGTGTGTATTTTTTCTTTAAAGTACCGATTCCTGGAATCTGACTGGCTGACATCCTTCTGAAGTGGTTCCATAATATCTGGTATACGGAAAAGAAAGCGTTGATAAAAAAGCCTGGATTCTCATGTATCTGATACAATTATCTTTTAATACAGTCTTTGCTGTGCTCTTGAGGATCCTTGTGATATTTTGAGCTCTGGTTGAATGATAAGTGTAGCAGTTTAAATAATTTTCGTAGTTAGAAATTATGAAACGCTCTGTTAAAAGCAAGGGAGTTTTTATGTCCGTTGCAGTAAAAGAAAGTGCCTGACAAAGTAGGGCTTGGACAGATTCCAAGTGCTTGTACAAATGTGCTAAAGAAATTATACTTTGAGTTTACAGCTTGTCCAAAGTCATTCATTATTAATACTATTAGTAATACCTTCGGTAAAGGCTTTGATGCATAAATATTTCTGATAAAGGTAGGTTGTGTACTTTTGTCCAACTGAGCAATCTTGCTTTCATAAAATATACCAACTTTTTATTGACTGATGATTAACATGCTGTAATACACAGTTTAAATTTAAAAGCTCAAATGCTGTACATGAGAGGTTAAGCTTAATTGGCTCCTCCTGGCGGTTTTACAAGGTGATGCCGGATACTTTCTGGCATGATGTCAAATGACGCGATTTACCCCGTGATACTGCGTGATACTGCGACATGCCCACCGGGGTATACCGCGAAATACCCCACCCATTTTGAATGGCTGCATCTGTATCATTACCTGAATTCAAAAAGAAGTATCAAAAGTATTGATTACTTTTACATTGATTTTCCCATGGATACTCATTGATTTAATTAATTCCTCCTCAATTTGGTGGCACGTGGATGAATCTCTAGAATCAAAGTGATTTCCTATTTTCCAAGTGAAAAACCCAATAGTCCATGAATCTGTTTTCAGTAAGTGCTCAGTCTAAAACTGGTTCACTTTGAGTCAGAGCCTAAACCAGTGACAATGGAAGCAAGGTAGGAAACGGCCTGAGTGGGTTTCCAGTCCTTTGTGAGGTGCAGCCAGCAGCCATATCACCCTGCAACTCACAACTAGCAACCACTGAATCTAATCAGGTGTGAGCCTGGCCAGTACTTGGATGGGAGACCTCCTGGGAAAAACTAAGGTTACTGCTGGAAGAGGTATTATAGGGGCCAGTAGGGAGCGCTCACCCTGCAGAGTGGTCTTAATACCCCAGTATAGTGAAGGGGACACTATGCTGTAAAAAGGCACCGTCCTTCAGATGAGCTATAAAACTGAGGTCCTGACTCTCTGTGGTCATTAAAAATCTCAGAGTGTTTCTCGAAAATAGTAGGGGTGTAACCCCGGCGTACTGGCCAAATTTCCCATTGGACCTTACCAATTATGGCCTCCTAATAATCCCCATCTATGAATTGGCTTCATCTTCTGTTGTCCTCCCCACTTCTAGCTGGTGTGTAGTGAGCGTACTGTACTCACTACAGTATGTTGTGCATCATCCAGTTGGTGGTGGAGGGGAGTCCCCATCACCTCTAAAGTGTTTTGAGTGGAGTGTCCAGAAAAGTGCTATATACAGGTAAGTGTAGGAAACTATTATTATTATTATTATTATTATTATTATTATTATTATTGACACCCATTCCCTACAACAGGCATTTCATGACAATTTAGAGTCAGTTTGGGAGGAAACCAGAGCACCAGGAGAAAACAGATGCAGCAACAAAGAGTATCTCACAAATTCCTCAGGCAGGAACCAAACCCAGGATCCAAGAACTGTGAGAAAACAGCATCAAGTGCCATGCCATTGTCCTACCCAAAAGTAATATGTCAAATTAGTTAATGTGTAGCTAGGCTCCTAAAAACAGTGAAGTGCACTTCAACTAGAAGGACAAGAGTTTTGGAGCTGTACGAGTTTTGGAACAGGAGATAAGTATTGTGATAGAGTCAGATTCAATAGGGTGCTGCCTGAGCACCAGCAGAGCGCTTTTTATCCCTGTGCGGTGTGCTGGTGTGTAGTCATCTGCGAAGGTGACTGTTCTCCTCTAAATCCTCCTGTAGCTGAGCAATCGGTTGTGTAGCTGGCTTGTGAACACATTCGGTTCTCGGCTTGAACGCCGTCTGCGGGCGCATGGGGATCTTAAAGCGCAGCCCTGATTAGCCGGATCCTGGTAGCTGCGCATTCCCACACCGCGTTATGGGGAGTGCAGTGGGAGGTGTGTTCCACTGCTACAGTATTATTTTTACTTGAGGCTAGGAAACACAAGATGCCAATTCTGCTGGGATCAAAAAACTCTGGGCAACATTCAATAAAACCTTAAAGCAAATAACACCTCATTTTTTGAATGCTTACTCCTCAGTAATAGTTGTAAGGAACACAAGTCACACACTCAAGGCTATTGCTTTAACAGCAATGTGACATTATAGGAACACCTGAAAAATAACTAGTGGACAATGATGGGGATGCATATGAAATGAATGGGTACACATTTGCAGAAAGGTAGGCAAGATAGAAAGGACTTTATATTAAAAATAACCTGTAAGCTGGTGAAGTGAAGAAAAAAACACATGCAGTTTAGAAAGTACAGTTAAATTCTATTTTTTTAAAAAACAAATTTTAAGGGTTTAATAATAGCTGTATGCTACAGAGCACCCAATAGAGACATGATTGACTTACTGATGCTACTGGTAAACTCAGGATACTATGCAGCTTTGAGAGTCTAGAAAAAAAAATTAAAAAGGTGGGTCATACTTCAAAAATATGATGTTAAACACTTAAAACAAATTCAGTTCCTAAAACAAATATGAAGGAAAATATAAATAAAGGAAATGAAAATATATTTGAAGTAAAATCTAACATCTGAAATATAATGGTAAGTGTTTAATGGAGAAATTAGAAAAAAAAGATTAGGAGGAAGAGAGCACTGCACAGAAGATTTAAAGATAAAAAAGAGTACTGTATAAGGAGCTCCAGGCACAGTTGAATATAGTCTAGACTAGATTAGAATTGCCAAGAAAGAGACAGAAAACAATATTGTAACAGTAGTAAAATATAATCCAGAACAAATTTTCCAGTACTCATAATAAACATGCTAAATGAATATTTCACACAGATATTTGCAACCCATAGAATAGAATAATCTCCAGAGTTACTGGATAATTTTAACATAACTGACAGTGAGTGTATCTAACTCACTCAGTAACGATCCAACTTCTTTATTTCTGGATTGTGGGGATCATTTAAAATTTATTTCTGGTACGGTATGTCTCTGTAAGGTTTTATTTGTTAATGGATTTTTTATTGGATATTTGTTGCGTTACATGTATTATGTATTGCGTTATTTTTTTACCTGCCTGCAAAACAAAATTCCCATGTGCGACAATAAAGGAAGTAATTAAGTGAGGATCTACAGGGGATAAGATGGTTAAAAATTAATAAAATGATAGGCTGGCAGTGTTTTCCCAGTCTTTCTTAAGAAAATGAGGAATATTATTCACAGAACCCTAGCCAGGATATTTCATCATTCACTTAGAATGGGAGTATCCATAGACTGGAGATTTGAAAATATAACACCAGCTTATAAAAAGGGAGCCAAAACCAAACCACAAAATTATTTACTTACAAATTAATTACATTTTAAGATACAATATAAATCTAGAAAGTGATTCCCTTTTAAACTTGTTGGAATTGTTGGAACAGGCATACACAACAGTTGATCAACTAAAGTGTAGTTTCCAGGAAAAGTTTGAGAGTCTTCAAGTCTCTCAGGAAAGGTTCTTAAATTAAAAAAACAATGGAATCCAAGTTAATGTATGCACATGGATCAAGAACATGTCATCACAAACAGGAAACAGTGTTCTCTTACGGGAACAACCTATATTTTGGAAAATTAAATTTAACATTAGTAAGTGCAAAGTGATCCACACAAGTGTTAGTAAATGTAAACTATAAATACCTCAAGGGTGGTTCTGAATTATAGGAGGCTATGCATATGAACAATTGCAGTGTTCTGGTTGTTTACCTGTATGTACTGTATATTCTTCAATGCCCTCATTAAGATACAGTATGTGGGGATGCAATATTAAAGTAAACAGAATATGCACAGAAATTCAGTAGCTCAGCCAAACACAAATTAAGACAGAAAAAGAAGTATGATCGAAACATGAGCTTAAATTGGGTCACATGCCTGGCTGAGGAGAACGACAACTCATCTGTAAGGACAGGGCTGTCAGATGCCACCTTTCATGATGGATGAGCCAGAGAGCTCCTCCCCAAAGATGGGGTGGAGGGAGAGATGCAAATATTAAACATGCAATAGAGTAAACAATAATCGTAATATTTATACATAGGTAGGTGGAAGTGGACAAGATTAAAGTTTGACCTCCTCTCTTACCTTTGTTTTAAACTACAATAAAATGGAATTTCTATCCAATGAATTGTGCTCAAGCTACAGAATGCATGAGTACAATCTCATTTATAATAGTATTTTCAGTTTTGGCTGCCATATCTCACAAAGACCTTTATTGTCATAGAAAGAGTTAAAAAAAAAGTCTAACAAGAATGGTTCCTGGTCTCTGGGAATTGTCATACTGTATATGTACTTTATTAGGGAACTATATGTCTATTAAGAAATGAGGCATTTGATAGGAGATGTGGTACAATTACAGTGCCTTGCAAAAGCACTCGCCTCCTTCCATTCCCATTCTCTTGAATTATAAATAATGTATCCACATTTTAAAAAGTGAACATTTTATTTTTCAAAAGTTGAATGGTCAAACTGAATACTTTTATGTCTGAAAGGCTAATTGTCAGTATGGAAGACCATTAACCAGTGTCCTTTTGGGAAGCCACAGCAGTGGGCTTGATTAGCTACAGGTGTGGTTTGTCCTATTTATATGGCCTGTCTTACCTCTCTCAGGGACTGCACAGACTCTCCTGGGATACAGCGATTGCATGGACTCTCTCAGACCGCAGAAAGAAAACAAAAGACACTCTTCTTGAAGCAGCCATACATCTCAGAGCAGAGCTCTCCTGAATCTGCTATGAATGAGTGTTTGTGTTTGATGCAGGCTGGCGGAGTAAGAGAGATGCTGGCAGCTGCTGGGAAGTTTGTGTTCTTGTTCGCTAGAGAAGTAGCAAGTGGGCAGCAAGTGCTGGTGGTCTACACATTGCAGAGGTGCAGGGAGAGCAGCCAGACAGGGCAGTGACATTGTCAGCTGGAGAGGGGGTAGGGGTTGGTAAAATGTGGTTGGAATGGATTCCATGCCATCCACTGGGGTTCTGAGAATGAGGCTGGTGAGAAAAGCAAAATTTAAGGGCAGCAGAGTGTTATGGTTGTATTCACCAGTAAAGAAGGAGGTCCAGGATAGCCATGGGCTGTTGAAAACAGACACTGAGGAGGTGTTGCAGGTGGAGAAAACCAAACAATGTTCCCTGAAATGGGAACATGAGGGATCTAGGACCTGGATGGGCTCTTACAGAGACTTCCCGATGAAAAGGGGCATTGAAACTGCAATAGGTCTTCTTTTCTGTCTTGTCATGTCCAAGGTATTGTAATGCAAGTGAGAGAAAAAAAAATAAAGTGTGTGAGAAAGTGATGTATTTGTGATTGGCTGATCAGTGGTCTCTGTGCTGGAAGGCCTGATCACTGGGAGGCTAGTGAACATAACAGATGTGAGACCTGAGAGCAGGAGACTCAGCTATAGTCCCTCAACCCTGATGTAAGAAAGGTGAGGTTATTATTCTCCTGGCTCTGACAGTGAGCATATACTGTAGTTGTGAACACAGGAAAGCAGAAGCAGGAGACTCACCAGGCCTGATGTAGGAAGGTTGTGGGATGATATTTATACTCACAAATCTGCCGATGGAGTATGTGTGATGTAGATGGATGGAGATCAGAGAACAGAAAGTGAGCCGCAGGAACTCGACTCTGAGGAATATGAGTGGAAGAGGTGGCCTGGCTACATCTTGGCTCTCTGACAACTGATCTCTGGCTTGTCTCCACTGCACAAAAAGATATGGACCTTGGCAGGGGTGGGTACACACCAGAGCTGTTGTAAAAAAAATAACTTTTTTTAACCTTTAACTTTGTTTAGAGGTTGTGTGGTGTTATTAAAGAAAGAAAAGAAACAGTGAGTTTGGGATTTGCAACAAGCTTACCTAGTGGGATGGGGCCTGACTGTAACAGTCAGACAGAGCTGCAAAGAAAAAGATAATGTTGGTTAAAGACATGCAAAAATATATTTATTGTACTTTTAAAAGTTAAATAAAGCTTCCGGTTTATTATGATTTACAAATACCTGTTATCTATGTTGTTAATATCCTTTGCGAATGTTAAGGGTTTCATGTCAAAGTTTGATTGCTGATAAAAGCTACAGTCCAAAAATTGTGTTTCTAATTCCTTTCTTTGATGAATCCCTAACTGGTAAAAAGAATATTCAGTAGATGAAAACACTGTCAACAAGGTGACAGTGAAGGTCAGTAAAATGCACATATTTAATGAATTTTAATATCTCTGTTAAATAGTAACCTTGAATAATCAAATGCAATATGCAAAGGAAATAAAACTTTAAATCTTTAAATTAAAATAATATAGTTATGAAAAAGCAAAGATACTGCATGTGCTCCAACAGGACCTTCAGGAATTCTTGAAATAGGTTGTCTGAGAAAAAAATAAGAGAGTTCATAGCCTGCTTGTTCATGATGTACTGTACACATACTGTAATATTAGTTCTGTAAAGTGATCTATGGGGAAAATACGTAAACATGAGATTTCATTAATATATCTTATTTCTATATCTTAAGTAGTTTGATATTTTATTTTTTTGGTATGCTCAAAATTTGAGAATATCAGCTTCCAGAATTGTCTTAAATTCTCAGCTTTTTTTCTGCTTTTCCTGTCCCACCAGTATCCTGTACATGTTAGTTTTTTTGTTTCTGTTTGTTCCTAAATGTGCTCCATTTTTTGCTCCAGAAGTAGGCTATCATAAAGAAAAGAAAACTTCTTGGTATCCCTTGTACCTTGTATCTTAACCTCCTACTCATCAATCCCAAGCAAATGTTAGCAGCAATACAAATACAGTTTGAATGCAAACAGGAATAGTAACCTACAAAAGTCTTACCAAGGAAGGCATGGGATGTTTAGGGCATGCTCAGCAATCCTCAGGAGTACAGATCATCAGGGTCAAAGGTGTCACCAGCCATTACTGCATTGGCAGGTGCTTTTAAAACCTACAGTACTTGTTTTTAGCAGCTAAATCGTGAAACACGAAAAGCTAGAGCAGTATGTTGCATCAACTCAGCTATAGTTGCAGTGGAATCCAAATGAGGCAAGCAGGAGAATTATATGGGTCAAGACATACAGCTTTTTTTAGTTCCTCCTTTACCTGGAAAACCCTTTTTCAGTGAAGGATTAGTTTGCTGCCCTAAAAAAACAGGTTCTACCTGGCCAGTTCTCTTTTATCTCACCATAACCTTTGAACAAAAGGTTTAAAAGACCAGAACCCCTACCATGTTATCTTGATACACTTTATACTGTAGGTATGGAGTTGAAAGGTCAGGATATTTGCACAAACCAATTTGCCCAAACCAAAAATATTAGCTTTATTATTATTTTAAGGACCTGCCTTTGGGAAAACAGGTCATGGACATATAGACAATGTTTTTTTTACTATTCCATCTATGGGGAATGATTAACCTTGAATGCTTTTTATACAGAGCTTAATATTTCATCACATGCTTTTTGATGTTGTACATAAGATGTTGGTAAAAGACTCCTTGTAACTGTTTGTATAGCTTCCTGTTAAGCCACACATCAAGAAACCGAAAAGAAATTAAAAGAATGACAGTCATTCAAACTCAACTGTGGATTAAATTCATATTATTGTAATATCATTGAACAGTGAATAGTTTAACAGATGTGCAAAGGGTCTACTTAAAAAGAGGCAGGGTACACATTGTATGAATGTAGCAGATCCCCTTTAATTGGTAACATAGAGTAACAGGGAGAACCTACACATAAACTGTCCATATAATATGGGCAGTTACACATACAGTAGGTGGGTTCGGGAACAACACTGATGTTAGTTTTCCTTCCCTCCCTATTTTTGTTTGAAAAATAACTCCCTCTTCACCCGAACTCGTAGCACTGGATGTCCCAAACTATCCAATCCTGTTTAGGCCAGTCTGCTCAATATCTGTGTTCTTTTTTAGTGGCAGGCTGGCACAGCAACGTAAACCGTACACGTAAGTACTGTATAACACCTAGTTGTTGTCAAAACCATATTATTTCCCCCTGGCACTCTTATTAGAAATCTCTCCCACAGGTTCAAGGTCACACCTTCCCAGAGACCCTGATTACTCCGAGTGACTGTAGGGAACCGTGTCCACAAGTGCACCCTATTCGCTGATTTCCTCATTAGAATGCCTGCTTTTCTTGTTTAAGGAGTTTCTCAACGTCACACTCTAGCAGTTCAGCCCCATTTTTACACCCCCCATTTGGTTGCCCTGTTACAATGAAGTATGTTGGTCTTGTATATCATTCAACATTTAACACCAACCACTGAACAACTAACAGATTTGTAAATTTAGGGTCACTGTACCCTGTAGTCACTTAAAAATCATTAATACACAATTACTTGCTTGCTTATTTATTTTATTCATTAATTCGTTCATTTGTTCATTCATTCAGTAATTCTACAGTAGGTGTCATAGGCAGTGTTGAGTTTTATTGTCATTCTTATTTTCATTTTGACAAAAAAATGTGATCATGTTCTTCTCCAAAATTTGTCATCAGTAGTCCTTCTTTATTTCCATTCCATGTAAAGCTGTCATAGTAAAGATTTGTGTTCTTTCCCCTGCTGATGCGTCTTAAATTATTACCTCATGCTATTAAATATAAGCATTTAGAATGTGCCCAGCTTGCATTAACAGTCCTGTCAAGACACACATTATGGGTTACAATCAAACATGCAGGAAACGTACCTGCTGTCAAACATGACCCAAAAAATGCAAGCTCAGCCTTATTTTCCTTTGATTTAAAAACAGAATACAGCAACACACATTTCCTAATGTCAATCAAGGTGTGGACTGACGTGCCCGGGTATCTTTCCTTCACTGATTGATATGCTGTGAACAACCAGCATGCAGTTAAAGTAGGTCTGCTTCAACAACTTTGTTATAAACTGACTTCAGCAGATTGCAGTCCTGATGTTGAATGTGTTCAAAGCACAATGTGCATGTGAGAGACTCTGCATGCCCCTGCAGAACTAAAAGATTACATTTTTCAAAAGGGCCTAGGGCATGATATATCACACACTTTAAATCTTTTGAAGTACACCTAGTGCTATTTTACTAAATCACTTCCACAAATTCCCCCAAGTCTCACCTGAAGGTTTTCAAAGTGTAAAACCATTCTTTATTCCTAAAACCAAACCACTTATCACTGAACAGTAAAACTTTTTTGCCTGTCACTTCCAATAAATAAAGCATAAGAGACATTGTGATAGTACAAAGAAATTAACTGCAATAAAATGGTCTGTTATTGCCACAAGAAGAAAGTCCTTGTAGATGAATGGATTCAAATGGTAAAATACTGAATACAATACTGAATCTATGAACTTTATATATGATTTTGATTTTGCTCGAGAGACAGCTTACCTTCATCTATCCTTGTATTTTTATTTTATACTTGGCTGTGAGGGAGCCAGAGCTTGTCCCTCCAAGCAAAGGACGCAAAGCATAAGACTCCCTGGATAGGTCACCAGTCCATCGCAAGATGCACACAGAGACAAACGCACACAGACTCACAACAGGGTTTGTGGGAGGAAACCCTAGCAACCAGAAGAAATCCACGTGAGCATTAAAAGAACATACAAAAAACCATGCAGATAGCACCCCGAGTCTTTTTGAGGAACTGAACCCAAGGCCACTGCACCACCATGCCACCCACATTCATCTATTTAAACTGCAATTGTTAAAAAATGTCTTCTTTTGATTTCCCAGCAAAGTGAAATGTTCCTTTGGGCAAGGGTTTCCGGTCTATATTCAAAAGGTTCAAGAGTCAGAAAGGTTAATTGATGGATTTACAGTACATGTCAATCCTAACCCAACTCCTAAACATCGACTATACCCCTAAACATTAATTTTATCCCTAAATATTTTAATTCATTTTTAACTGTTCTTCATCTTATTTAAAATCAAAAGGGGAAAAGTGGAAAAATGTTTTTCTTCAAACCACCACCCAGTGTGGAGATTAATTTCAGTGGAGTATGTAATTCTAAATAAGAGACACTAGCCTCACAAATATAGAAATATATACAGTAAATGTATTGTATTTGAGTGTGTTGCTGGCATTCACAATAGTTTGCAGACAGCAAGCAACATGAATAACACAGTAAAAAAGCATTTAATACATTTGTTGAGTCTTTATAAAATGCCAGTTTTTGTGATAGGCAAATAACTATGGAATCATTATTGCTCATTTTTCAAAATATAGCAATACAACATTGTGACCTGCTTCACAACTGAATTATTAAATAACAACAGAGCTAAATGAAAGTGTGCAAGATAACCTAATTGCATCTACATGGTAATAAGATGGTAATAAGATTGTAATATGGAACATTTAACTGTCGATATATGTAACAGAACAAATACACCATTACTGGGTCCAGGTTTAATCAGCCAGATAGAAACAGTACAGCTGCAATGATCAATATTTTGCTGGAATGCCTTGTTCCCTGGCAACTAGGAGTGAGTTAGATAAGACTCTTAAGTTTGAATGTGACTATACGCACTCTATCTTCATTTATATACACAGTCTATATTTCTTCCTAATGCCAGATCATTTACAAAAGGTCATCAGATTTTTAAAAATCTGATCATTTAAAATCTAATTAAATTAAATTAGTTAAATGTTTTTCCACAAAGTTGAATACAGGTGGAATGAGAAACTGTTTTTTTTACAGTTCCAAACTGTTTTAGCAAGCATCGTTTTCTGTAGTTATACATCCTGAGTGAAGTAGTCTCTCCAAGCACACAATTTAATATCTTCATATCATATTCAAAGAAATTAGTCCAGATTGGCAAGTGTTGCATTTTAGAGTGCCATCAGGGTTAGCACACCAGGCATTAGGCAGGAAAAATGCCTAATAAGTCTTTTTATTTTTTCTGTCTTTTAATAGAAAATTTTAAGTCAAATGTAGTCTCAAATACAGTTGCAGTGCAGTCAAATTGCAAATTGCTGAAAATAACAGACCTTCTGTTGATTAAAATTTGAAATGTTTTTACTTACTGCAGACCTACAGTAAACCATTTGCAAAATAAGTGACTTGTCTTTGTGTACACTGTTTTCAGCAAAAGTGCAATTTTTAAACATAGTCTTTCTCAACAATAAATAAATAAAAAATGTTTGTGCTACACTGTTTCTAGATCATTTGTAAAGGCGTCTATGTAGTTTAAAGAGAATATTAATTTATTCAATCCATTCTTGGTGCCAATGCTATGCAACCAAACCCAGTCAATTAACCTCATTTAGAAGAGTAAGACCCTATTGAACCAGAAATTCACAGGTTCAGCATACTTACTATTAATTTGCTACATCTACTACTACTAATAATAATTAATTATTATTATTATTATTAGCTGATAACCTTATCCAAAGCCATTTATGATCTTTTTTTTTACAAATACAGTACATTCAACATTAAATTTCATATACCTGTATACTGTAGGTGGATTATAATGTTGTTACAGTGTATGCTTTCTCCACGAACTAGAAATTAAAGTGCAGAATATGTTGCCCTTAAAATAGTCCAGATTAATGTGGCCCTATGAGATTAAATTCCATGACCATTTAGGGTGTAAAAGAAAATAATTACCAGTCTTACTTCATAGATTGAGGGAAAGGGAGTGAAAGCTTACTATTTAAGGCTAATGGAGAACAACATCCCAAGTATATTTTTAGTATTGTAAAGAAGCAATCACGGTTCTGTTCTGTGCTAATCCTTATTCTACACATACAGTAAGTATTAATACTGTGGCCTTATTTTGCCAAATCCCCTGGTTCCCAGCCTGTGGGTATTCACTGTTTAATTTCACTTAGCAAATTCATAAACATTGGTGATTATTTAATGAAGCTTATTTGGCTAAAGCAGTAAGGCAGAGTAGAACATTTCTAATTCTCAGGAGTGTAGGAGAAATTTCACAAATTATTCCTGGGTAATTATTAACTCAGATGATGCCCACTGACCACCCTAGTCTTTTCAACCAAAACCATTGCTAAACCAATTAATTATTTATTTTAATACAGTCTAATTAAATGATACAGATGCAAATTTTTAAAAATAAAAATAAAATAAATGCTGTAGTATATACTGTAAATAATTGATTTTGGTAGTCAAGAAAATGGTTGTATTTTAAACAACACATTGAGTGAAAAATTTTACATGTATTTAAAACTAAAATACATGCTTGGAAACATACACAACTAAATCTATTTTAAAAGTTACATGTAATGGTCATACTGATTGTTTCATATTGTAAAACAAATTGCTTTAACCAAACTAAAGTGGCAATTTCTTTCCATACAGGACAAAGGAGAGTGACGAATGTGACACAAGCTCAATTTTTCAAAGTCACTTGTGGTTTGTAGACTGCAGCATTACCCCCTGGTAAACTGATCCCATCACACCTTAGAAGTTAGTTCAGAAATGGCCTCCATGTAATCCATGTAAGCATCCATGTAATGGTGCTCTTGAACTTATAATTGGGAGGAAGTCAAATCTTGCGCTCCCTGTTACCTATGTATAAATACTTGCCGGCTGTCCATAACTCTTTTCAAAAACTCTGCATTTCAGTCTCTTTGTAATCAGAGATGTTTCACATTTGCTGATGCTAGACTCTTATCTTTGTTGCACTCACCTCCTCCAAGGCAGGATGGAATTGCATTTGTGCCCATACTTGAACAACCAATTCTTCAACATCTGCCATGTTGTCAGCTTTTTTCTTATACAGTAGTTCTCCTGATGTCATCAACCTGCCCTGGAACTCTAAAACAACTGCAAAGGCTTCATCTCCTTTTCCATATCTGTTCACTCTGTTCTGATCACTCTTTCTTCAAGTCCTAGCAAACTTCAGCAAAAGGTAAGTTGCTACTGATTCTCATCCTACTTCTGCATCAGCACAGTACGCCTATTGGAAGGCAGTACGGCTATTCTTTCCAGGCCATCACCGTGTTTTAAAAAGAGCTAGGGTTTGACAGCTATACTGCCACCTGTTTGCAGATGTATGTTACATCACCTGCATAAGATGTGCCATTTTATCCACTTCATTCTCCTCCATGTTGCTCTGAAACATTGCAATAGTTCTTTAATAGAAGAAATCTGAGGATCCTACTGGAGTTTGTGACATCTTTGACCTTCAGCTAAAGTGGTCATTTCTTCAATCAGGAAAGTTAACACTAAACTATTAAGTATCCTGTCCTTATATATTTAGTCAGCTTGCTTCGTTGTAATTAGAATTTGACTGAACTGTAGGTTACTGCTGCAAGGTGTTGTTGGACAATTAGGCTGCACTCTTCCATGAGAACAGAATTTCGAAATCAATGCTCAGTATAGTCTTTTGCTTTAGAGACGGTCAGAGATGCTGTACTTTAGGAGTTGCCTACCTTCCAGATTCAATTCCTTCCAGATAACATGTTAAAAAAGGTCCCGACTACTTGGTTATTAATAATCCCATGACACTGCTTACTAAAAGTAGTTAATCCCAGGGTCCCAGCTACTTTTGACTCAGAATTGCTGTCTAGTGGCACTGCTGGCTCATAACGGCAACGACTTATCACCATTAGATGCTGCACTTCAGCAGTGGTGGGGTTTTTTGGAAGAATTTTCATTGTTGTTGCTTTAATTTTTACTGCATTGAGCTTCACAATTCTTGTAATTTCATGAAAAAAACTGCAAGACCTAAATGATGCTGTACATCTATTTGTCAGGAACAGTTCTTTCCGGGCCCTATGCGGACTACACGATCCGGAATAGTGAGGACACAATAGGGAAAAATAGTCATGCAGGAGAAGGGTCAGGAGACAGGGGGCGTGTCCGAGGAGTGCAGGTGTCCAGGGGGAGTGAATCCAAGGCGAACAATCCAAGCGTATATCCAAAGGGGAAATCCAAAACGGAAGGCAGAGTCCAAGACCAGGGGATCCATCCAAAGTAATTAAAAACCAGAACCAGGTCGGGACCGGCGGGGCAGGGAATCAGGAACAGGAAACTAAAACCATAACGGAGCCAGACGCGGCAGGACCCCGGGCTCCCACGAAACGGGATTCAATGAGAAAGGCCTGGGGTAACGCCTGCATTTGGCTTTTAAGGTGGGCCGAGAACTAAAACAGGTGCAGGTAATGGAGCAGAACAAGGAAGTGCTGGAGCGCCCTTAAGAGAGGGAGTAGCGATCGTGACCTTATTTTGCTTCTCTTTCTACTACATATATCAGTTTTGCCAGTATCATCCACTGGGAATAATTTGGAACAGTGTGCCTAAAAAACATTTAGCTTTTACGGGTAAATTTAAGTTTCTCATAATATTAGTTTGCCTTTATAAAAAGAATACCTGACATTATAGTCTGGTTATATGATCTGTAAATCTGTAAATACGATCTTTGCAGATCTGGGCTAAGAAGGTGTTGAATCAGAGTTTCAAACACCTGGGTCTCCCCAACAAACCTATCAACAAACCAAACATCTATCAGTGACACTCTTGTCCTCAAGTCCTTGATCTGCCCAGTTGCATTATTCTATCACCCCTTGCACAGTACATGTTTAACTCTAAGGTTTTATTAAAAAAAACCCTAGCATCCTGTATCACAGTTGTCTTTATAAATGCATCTACTGTATACCTAAGACCTACAGAATTCAATGTTTTGAAACTACATTTAATTAAAAGTGCTGAACACATACAGTACATTAGTGCTCGCAGATGCAAAGATTTGATAGACTGATATCACCTCATGAGCAAAACTCAGAGCTGCAATTTACATTACCTACAGTACTACTTTTGAATGTGAGATACAGAGCACATATTTAAACCAAAAAGCATGCAAGTCTTTTTTAATGTCACTACGTTTCAATGAGAAAATAATTTTGTGTCATAGGTTTAATGTCTTCCTAGTGTGTAAGTAAGCATCTTTTCTTTTGACAGACATTTGTTTTAACCGCTGCACTCTTTTTTAATAGTATGGTGAATGAGGTGGACTAATGGAAAGGGAAGATGACATGGCAGTGGCAGTATTTCTATACCTCTACTATTTTTCTGAAACCCAGTTCCTGTTGTCTGAAGGGTATTCACTCTGAGTTCCAGTTTGCTGTGTTACAAATTTCTAGGCCAGAAATAAGAAATATCTACATTTATTGATAACATTTTTCTAAATGTTGTTCACCTGCACAAAGAGACTGTGTCTACACCATCGTAGAATGATTACTGAAACAGCATGATATCAATGCCATACTATTAAAAGTAAACAGATTTAAAGATGTCAATAAATAATCATCCATAAAATACTATATTTAGGGGGGGGTTCCACTTCTTAAGTGCAAGAAGCTAGAAAGATGTGGACATAAATATTTACATTTGGTACCATTTTAAAAAAAATCTTTCCACTTAATATCGTACACACTCCTGTTTTAAATAATGCTGTACAATAACAATACATATCAATTCCTAAATGCTCTGAATAAGAAAATATCAAATGGATCACAATACAATATAAAACCTAATTTAATTCAAAATTATCTTAATACATAGTATTAACTGAAAACACAAGCTTGAAAGATTTGCACAAGTACTTATTATATGCTGTTGATATGTCAATGGTGAATGTATTTTGCAGTTTTATTCAGAATGGGTTACCAATATAAGGCTCATTGTCCATACTGTACAGTATGTAGACCCTTTTACCTCTTACATACTGTAGTTCTCTTATTATTAAGTGGTGAATTCCTAATATTAAGGCCACACGTGCATTTTTGCCACATTGGGAAGCCTTGATAAATCTTTTTTTCTAAATCACCATTCTTTTATAATAGATTAGTTTAATTTCCATGCATAAAAAATCCAACAAATGTTTTAATTCTCTACTTTTCTGCTTCTACCTAGTTGTGAAAGCTTTTCAAACTGATAAATTTGGCTAAGACACTTGTTGAGAAAGAACATCATGCTGTTATAAATCTAATGACCTTTTTTATTTTATCTGTACTTATCACACAATACTTTTTATTAATGTGCATTTTTTTTTCTTTAGTCTTATTTAGGAAGCATAATTGTATGTTTAAAATAGAAAGAAGTTAAGTAAAAACATAATTTAAATTATTGGACTTAACATGAATGCACATAATGCATAAGCATGACTGTAGGCATCCATGAAGGCTATCTAATCCTGTTTTTGGTTTGTCATTGTGTTTAGATATTTTCATTTTCATTCCAGCTCAGTTCTTAACAAACTTAAATCAACTTACTAACTATTTTGGACCAATTTAACAGTGGCCCTCAGGGCAGCCGCTTTAAAGAAACCTACAAACCTGCAGAGACACCAGTACACATTTCATTTGTAAATGTCAGGATTTTTAATTTAACACAGCTGGTCGAAAGCAAATTATTTATTAATGTATGTTCCTTTTGGATAATTTGATCTTGATTTTAAATGCAGCTATATTACAAACTATTAACTATTAAAATTATTATTGTTGCAAATAGCTACACAAAAATATTTCCATTATTTACAAATGCATCCAGTTGGCTGTGAATTTGTTAGAATTTGTTAGAATGTTAGACAATGAGTAGTAGAAATGTTTTTATGCTATTATTGAACATGTATTATCTAGTTAATTTAAAGGTAGCTGTGAGAAGACAGTGAATTCGGACAAAATGGAGGTTCTTGTCTTGAACTACTTTGGTGAATGAGCTGCTTCCCTTAGTCACATGACCAGTTGCTGTAAAACAATTGGTCAGATGACACTTCAAAAACCAAGATACAATTGATCTGCTTTCTGAATTTGAATTTAAAATATGCACCACAGGGAAATAGGGATGGAGCGAGAAAGAAAATGCTTCTAACTACCTGTCCAACCGACTGACAGTTGGGACTTGGGATTTGTCTAAGAGTAGACACGTGACATTTTGTGAAGCCTGCAGCAGCTTATTTCCCTGGCTACTGATACAGAGAGACTGAAAAGTAAGTAGATCAAAAAGGAGCTTAGGTTTTTTTGTATTGCTTTTCTAGTTATGTCTTTGCACTGTAAATAAAATAACATTTCCTCTTTACCTTATGGCTGCTTTGTGTGGTTGTTTCACCTAGACTTGCCTGTAGACTTTCCCTGCTCCAGGGTTTGTAGTAGTAGCATTGTAACAATGGGGCAAAATATAAGAGATTGAATTTATGTACTTGTCGACATGGCATTACAACTTGATTGCTACTACCATGTCAGATCTCTGAAGCTATGCAATATTGTGCTAGGGTAGTTGACCATTAAAAAAAAAAATGTAAATCACTTTTTGATTTGTTATATCATTGTAATTACAGACGGAAATTACATGGTGTTACCTACAGTAAAACAGGGTTTTACAATCTTTATCCTCCTTGTCCCAGTCTTCTTAGTTGTTGAACTTTCTGTCAAAGTTCAGCTAACAATGTGATTGATTTACTTTAAGATCCATTAAAAGGTGTTAACTGTTGAAACAAAGATAGTACTGATTTAATCAAATTATTAGTTGATGTCAGTTAACATATTGAGAGCTGCCCAACTTCCAGAGATCTATGACATTGGTCAGTCTCACTCTGTATCTGTTACACAAGCATTTGGCAAATGGGCTTTCAATCCTTCTGTTTGTTCCAGGTGACAGTGGTCTGTTACAGGTTTCACTACAAGCTGGGTTTTTTTCACAGAAACAGAGCTTTCAAGTGCTTAGTCTGTTCTAGGATTTTTTACCACACAACTGACATTCTATGACCACAGTCACAGCAGCTACCTAAACAAATATTGTTAATTTTGTTAATTGTTAAATAACATATCTTGGCAATAGTGGTAATATTCAATATTCAGAAATTCTGCATTGCTGAACAGGCGAGAAGTGCTGCTAGAGAAAACACGTTAAGCAAAGTTTGTTGCAGGAACCTTCTGAACTTATATGAGCCTCTGGGTCTTGTCTTGTTCGCTTGTTCTACAAAAGAGTATGAAAAGACCAGCTTTTAATCTTCAAAGGAGATCGTTCAGAGTGCAAGATGGTATACTTGGCAAGATCAGATCACTTTATTAGCCATGTACAATTTCTTGCATTAGGAATTTGTCTTTTCACATACACAAACTTGCTCTCCATGAGACACACAGATGGGAGATAAGCTTGGGGTCAGAGCACACGGTCATACAGTACATTATACAGTGCCCCTGGAGCAACTGGGGTTTAGGGCCTTGCTCAGGGGCCCAACAGGGTAAGATTCCTCTGTTGGCCGCGGGATTTGAACCAGCAACCTTCCAGCCACAGGCGCAGATCCTTAGCCACAGGGCCACCACTCTGCCCCAACTTCTACTTTGGTGAAGGTCCAAAGTAGTCAAAAGTAAAGCCAGAGAAAGCCAATTTTGCAGCTGATTGCCAACATCTTAGGGAAGATGTCAAGCAGTTCGGCTGGGCCTAGTGTTCGATGTGATCCCCCATTGAAGTAGGACAATCGAGATCAATTGATTAGTTCAATATATTTGTGCCTTTTGGTTGATTTATAAGGCTCATTGATATGACATTCCTGTTGGGTCTGTTCAATATCCCAGTGTTACGGATTCGGCCAGTGAAACCGAAACCAAGTAGTGAACCCACTTGCGGGAGCCAATAGAGACAAGTCGTGATCCAAATACCGTAGCCGAAGGAGAGAGCCGAGAGTCCAGGGGAAGCCAGTGATCCAAACAGGGAGAGAGTAGCCAAAGCCAGACCGTAATCCAAAACCGTAGACGAAGGGGAGAGCCGAGAGTCCAGGGGAAGCCAGAGAACCAAACTAGGAGAAAGCAACCGAAGCCGAGCCGTAAACCAAAAGACGTAGTAAAAGGGGATAAACCAAAGTCGGAACCAGAACAGTACGAGGAGGTAGAAGGCGTAGCGCAACTAAGTAGCTCGAAAGGGAAACCAATACTGAGCGAGGGGGTAGGGAAAGACTAATGCTTAAATACCAGATGAGACGGGGGTGTGGTGGTGAAAGCATACACTGATACAGTAGGTGGACTGATGAACTAAGGCTACGCCTTCTTCTGCCTCTTTCGTTGCCGAGAGGCAGGGATCGTAACACCCAGGTCTGCAGAACTGTTTGATGTTCATTCATCCATCCATTTTCTAAAATTAGCTCTAAAAAATATGGAGTTATTTTGAACCAAGTGAGAAATTAAAGCTGTTTTCAATGTTTATACACACAGGATACAAACTACTTGGAACACAAATATTTTATTTAAGCATCTTTCTGAATCTTCTAGCTGAATATGCTGATTTTGAGGTCAATCAAGTGGCACTAGAGAAAGAGGCTGACCTTGCTATTGCAATGTCATGATTACAAGAATCATTCCAGAGTTCTATGGGACTTCATCCACATTAAACAGCTCTGATATCATTTTGATTCATTGGTTTCCCTGGTATAGAGCAATGCTCTGGAGCAGTAGATGTTAACAAATCTATTACAATGTGTACATTTTTTCCTATTAAATACTTTCATTTCCTATCCTGTGTATTAATTAAACTTAATTAAAATTAATAAATCATAGCATTTTATTGATATGTTGGAACTTACATTATTGTGGCAATGCAGAGCATATTCTCATTTGTGACAGCTATTACACAAATATAAATAAATATGTTCCCTCTCATTATGATTTTTATACTTTATATGGGAGCTTTAAAGACTTGTTTTTAAGCCCAGTGCCTGCATACAGTCCAGGAGAAGAAATGTAATACCATAATATGGGCCTTAATCAAATTGATAATTCAAACATTAGTCAAATGTATTTTTACAAATGGAGGAGTTACAAAAATGGTGAAAATTAGGAATTGAATGAGCGGTTTAGTCAATAAGTAAAATACATATTCATAACCCCTAAATCGTAAGTGATTTCTCCAGATTATACCTGAGCAGCTGGTATAATTATAGGCACTTGAATTCTTTATTCTCTGGCACAGCTTTGTTGAAAAGTGTAATAATCTAGGCACACTTGGTTAAACAAATATTTATTACAATGACAAGACACTAACTACACTACACACAACAAAACTCACACATTACTCTATGTACAATATTTACAGAAAAGGAGGCCTAACATTCTATCATCCAGAAGAACACCCAGACTTCTACTAAGTATGAATTTCTTAATGCCTACAGAGGTCAATAAGACACAACCCGCAATTAAATCCCTCTCTCTCTGCACCCCAAATGCCACAAAATCAATGGGAGCCTATCTCCCTATTCTAAAAATGCATCTTAAATGGGAAAGATATCCCATTTAAGGGATCCCGTTAGAACATTCTCTCTAGCAATGTTCAAATACTTAGTTCCAGTCAGGTTTGTTTGGATATGAAGTAGGGGTCTCGCAAGGTGTAAGCTTCAAATTCCAACTCCTCCCTTGTCTCTATACTCCCTCTTCTTCTCCTTCTTGTTGTCTCTCTGTGCTCTTAATGTGATCTTATATTGTGTGTTTCTGTATTGCTCATTGACAATCATTAACCCACAACTTACCTAAATATACCAAAGTAAACTTTACAATGGTTTCTAATCAAGGAACCCCCACATCTCAACAAACATCCTCTCTGCTTTGAAGATAGAAGTGTATATTCTGCCAAGAGTCACAGCATTTATCTAAAATCTAAGAAACACTTCTCAGTCACTTAATGCTGAAACAGTAGTAAAGAATGGATATTTACTTCTGACAAATCTACACTGTATTTTAAAACATTGGTCTGATTTTTTTACATTGACAGTTCCTTAAATAAATGATACATAAGTAAGTGTTAAGTAAGTAACACTAACATAACTTTCAAAACAAATGTTAAGAGCATTACTTGGTATTATACTGTATACTTGTAACTGATATAATACTAAAGTACTGTAGAGATATTTCTTATTTTAATCTTCAGTCTGTTACAGTCTACAGTTTACAGTAAATATAGTTGTTATTATTATTTAATGCATTCTACAAGTTCAAGCCTCGCTGCTCTGGGGCCCCGTGTTCAATTCTGGACCTGGTGTGCTGACTGCATGGAGTTTTTATGTTCTCTCTCTGTTCATATGGGTTTCCTCCAGGTGGTCTGGTTTTCTGCCACAGTCCAAAGACATATGGGTAGGATAACTGGTTTCTGGGAAAAGTATCCCTGGAGCGAGTGTGTGCATGTCTGTGTGCACCCCGCGATGGACTGGCATCCTGTCCAGGGTGTATCCTGTCTTGTCCTCATTGCTTGCAGGAATAGGCACTGGCTCTCCCGCAACCCTGTATTGGATAAGGCAGTCAGAAAGTGGATAGATGGACGGACATTAAGAGATCACCAGATCTTGGGGTTTTTGCCACATACTGTATGGACATAACGAACAACTGAGTCTCACGTCAGTACAGTATATAGATGCAAACTCCCAGATATAATCTTACATTGTGGAAAAATCCCATATTCCTGGACAGCACACTGTAGATAATATTGCAGAACATCTTATAAGAATTAGAGTAGAACATGATATTAAAGGGCATAAAGTGGATTTCTAGACAATGGAACAAAAATGATAGCTGCAGTACCTAAGACTAAATGGATACAAAACCAAGCTTTGTGAATACTTTGAACTTAGTTTTTAAAGATTCAGTTAATTCTGGCCCTTATTTGATTCCCTTGCACAGAAATGTAATGTCTTGCTGGATATCTATATCATAGCACAAAAGCTGCAGTCAGTAGTAACAAGGTGGAATTCTATTTTTAAAAGGCAAACAGATTTGTAGAGCAACAGCAGGCCATTACAGCTTCACTATCCTTGCCTGCAAAGAGCTCTCTGAGCTTAAGTGAAGGATGGCCACTGAACAGGTCCGCAACAGCTGCACTCAAACCATTTGAATGAACAGCACAGGAGGTGCCAATAGAGAAATGTGTGCCCATTTCAAAGGTCATACCTCTGGTAATAATACTCTAGAAAGCAGCAGTATCTAGAGAGCAACTAGGTAGCTCCCATTTATCAAAGCAATGGCAGTGTGATTTCATCATTAATCACAGTATCAGTATTGTAATCAGTGTTGATGATATTTGCCCTGTATTGCTCAGCATCATTTCAAAGTTGAAATTGATGCTATCACCCATCTCTTTTACTTCTTTATGTCAGAGTCAAGTATATGTTGCAAATTAAATGCATTTTTCATTAGCAAAAAATGTTTTCCTCCTCCCACCCGATATAAAAATGGAGGGTATTTTACTTCTTTGTAGTCAGGTTTTAATCACTGCCACTTGCCCCTGTTTCCTTTCGTGGTGAGGAAGCTGCTGCCTGTAAGCCCTTCTTGCCAGTGCCTTGCTGTCGTATCTGAGAACAAGCATAAAATTAAAACATACAAATGAAAAAAAGAAAAAGAGGACTGCAGGAACTGCATCTTGAATCACGGCTTTCTTGCAAACTCTGTTGCATCTATACCAGCCTCAAATAAATATTTATTTCTGTGCTAGTGATGAGCTGAATACCCCTCAGTGAAAAACATTTCACCTCCATGATTAACTGTAATTTTTTGCAATGGGTAACATCTCCCCACTGAAGCTGCCCTCCTTAGTTGGCAGAAGTAACCTCCAGACCAACTAATCTCCTCTTATGTAGGGATAGAGCTTCTCTGAGGAGAACTGTACAATTGTAGAACTTAGGTTCTAGATAAACTATGGATGTCCTGCTGCTGCATTTGCCGTCCAAGCCTTTGTGAGGTGAGCACCTGCACTTAGACCAAGTTCAAAACAGATCCTGCAGTACATGTAATTTATCTCACTGTGAGACAGTGCCCAACCCAGCCAATCACTCATGTTGCCAAGCTTCCTGGGCTCCATTTCAGCTTAACTGCTGTCGTCTGATGGCCTCTGAATGTTAGCCCAGCACCCCTGTCCCATCCAGAAGCAATAGGTTAGTGGCAAGTTTTGCCCTCAGAACCAGGGAGTCTAGGACATTCCCTCAAGCCTGCAGCATCATGGACAGGACACCACTGCCTTCACCACCCAACAATTGATTCCATCTTATTCCACCATTGCAGAGTTCCAACAAAGACAAGCATCCAAGCAGAGAGGTTTGGTATACATTCCTCCCCAAGGCTTTATAGACTCCAGTTAGCCCAGCTCCCAAAGCTTCCATATTCTTCTGCTTATCATCAAGCTCTAATGATCATGTGCTGGGTGAAAAGGTCACAGATCCCTGGGTCCTGCATACCCTCTCAGACAGATATCATCTGCAACTCTGCAGCAGTCATCAGTTGGTCCTTGCACTTCTGTTTGAGTTCTGTTCCTACCACTGTAGGTGGCATGACTGCTGGCCATCAGATTGACTCAGTGAGTAGGTGAACAACATGTATTCTCATTGAGCACTTTATTAATGATTGTCATTGGAGGCCTTCCAGCCCCCCATCCACAAACTTGAGTCTGGCTACAAGCAGCTTTGCCACCAACTATGTCCCATCAGGAACAAGCATCTGGATGCCAAACAAAGAAGGTGTTTGTTTCTTTAAAGCTGTGGATATCAGTGACCTCTAAGCACAGACTATTTAAAAGGATTACACCAGCTGCCTGGGACCCTGCTTGTTTTTGCATGCTAGTTCAGAATGTAGAGCACGCATACTGGGTCTACAACACATTTTACTCTATTTGTATCCAACTAAAGATAATACACCTTGGTAATGTTACTGGTTAGGACAAATTTCCCCTCCATTGTCTTGTCTAAATCAATATAGCAAAGGTTTGAATGGTATCATCATGGACACTTTTTTAAATAAAATGACTTTGTAAACTCATTTTTTTTACACTTAGTTTCACAAAACGTAGTTCACAAAGTTAAAAAGAACAAAATACCATGTCCTCTAAAGCAACCTTCTATATTCACCTGTGATTCGTTTTTTTTCATCCATTTCCACACACGCTTCTTTTACTAAATTCCAAACTTTACTATATTTTGTGCATGATATACAGATGCAGCCATTCAAAATGCGCGGGCGATACCGCATTATTTTCCAGTACGCTGTACGCAGTCTAACGCAAGTTACCGTTAAATACCGCAAGTTACCGGTAAATACCGCTAGCAAAATAATAGTATCCGGAATTTCCGCAAGGTGGAGCTAATAAAGCTCAACCTCTCATATTTGAGCTGTAGCCATCAAAGTCTTTAACGAAGATATTACTAATAGTATTAATAATAAATGACCTTGGACAAGCTGTAAACTCAAAGTATTGCCCTGGTCCACATTCTTTTTTTCATTGACCGTCTTTGTAAAAGTAACACCACAGCATTTCGCAATCACGCATTTTTTTCCAATCATGCAAAGTACAGTAATTTTTGAGAATCGATTCACCATGCCTTACACATGCTCATAAAAGAGATTGATTTAGGAACATAAACATATTACCGTATGCAAACTGTATTGTATACAGTATGTATATGTATATTTAAATTCTTAACTGTGCCCGTTTAAGTATTGAATATATATATGGAATTTTACCACTGAAGGGAAATCTTAGTGCCTGAGCATAAAAAGAATAGGAGCATACTGCAACGCGTGTGAAGGCCATAAACGATATTAATTTTGGAACATAAACATACAGTATATGGCTGGTCTCGGTACTTTAAAGAAAACATACACGAAACATGGTTTCATTATGACCAGAATCGGTCTTGAGATATTTTTAACTTGATTTACAGTATTTGAGAGGTATGTCTTGACACCGATACTACGTAAGTACTGCTCACGTACTGTATATGTTTCTAGGTTTATATTATGCATTTCATACGGTCAAATTACTTTTGAGCAACTGATAAGAAGCGCGAAACGGTATGCCCAGGGCGTTTTAGTTTCGTTTTGCGCGGGGACTCCTTTAACTATATCGCCGTGGATTGATTAGAGATATCAAGTACATACAAGTCATTTTTTAAATGTTGTAGTTTGTCTTGTAAAAATGTTACGAGAACATCATCTGTCAACAATTACACAGGTTCTCTTTCCATATTGCGGATTCTGGTTACGTAATATTATTTTCTAATTTAACGTTGTGAATATATGATTTGGGCAAACAGAGCCGCAAAGAAGTACATTATGGGTTGTTGTTTTTTTTTGCAGTTTTATCTAGAACAAGCGATGCTTAAACCTTTGTCTGATTCTTGTGAAACTATCCACACGACAGTTACCCACAGTAGGAGTTGACTTCAGTGATGTCACTGATGGGATGTTTCTAAAAATCCATCCTATGTAAAACGTCTTCTCTAGTTGTCCTGCATATGTATTCGCTAATGAAGCTGTGTGTTCTTAGCCTGGATGAACCAGCTTAGAGGGCTAAAGACAGCTTGTGTTTAAATTGAGTGTAAGGTAATTTATGCTTCTAAAGTCATGGTCAGCATTTATTATTGTACTGTGCTGTAAACTTGTTCTGTGCCTAGTCACATTATTTTATAGCGTTTTTATAGCGTTATCAAATCTGGTGGCGCTGTGTGTTAGTTTCCTGACTCCCATGTCACATGGTCTGTGATTGAATCCCATGGAACTACAGTATGACTTTATATTTTAACAAACATTTCTTTGAAAAAATGAAACGTTTCCCTTGGTCAGAGATTAAATAAAACCTCACTCGCACCAAACAAATTTATATTTCTAAATATCACAACATGATCGAATTGAAGTCTTTCTAATAACAATGAATAGTCACCTATGCGTTACAAAATAAACATTTATATTGATTTGAATCGCGTTTTGATTTAAATCGTAAACGCGTGTTTAAATATATGTGTTTAAAGGCGATATACTGTATAAAAGCGCTGATTCTTATGGAGTGTGTTCCGCCGGGGATTCAAAAAATTTATTTTTTTTAATCGCGTATCTAAGGAAAATTGCAGTATAACTTTGTTAATGCACAAACAGTGGCATGTTACATTATAATTTGGGTGTCTCCCCTTGCCAGAAAGCTCTAAATTGCATTTTGAGTGCGGTTTTTGACTTTTTCTAAATTGCAACCCATAAATAAAGCTGATAAAGCTTAGACTAACTGTATTCTAAACTGTATTACAACGTAAATTGCAAAAATGCACTTGGAATCTGTCCAAGCCCTCCTACGAAAATTATTTAAACTGCGACACTGATCATTCATCTCTAAATAAACTTTATTTTATATAGCGTTTTAGGCGAATAGGTAATTAGATTGCTCATAAACCTAATCGCTTTTTCTACATAAACACAGCGTGATTGCTCTCTGAAAATGCTTTTCCTTTATATTTAGGCTCAGATTTCAACTATAGATCGCATTATTATAAACTTTCTTGGAAAAATGTATTTTACGTAAACCATGTTTGCTATTAATTCATTTAGGGCTAAAATACGTTCATTGTCTTCCAATCGAGTCGAGTTGACATTAGAAGCTTGCCACTCCTGGACTGTTACACCAACGCATTAGCATGTTAAAGCGACTTAATTGAGGTGCCCAGCTACCAGTTAACACTGTACTTCCTACTTTAAAAATACTTGTGAAACCGGTTTAATTCGTCACAGCCAGCACTCCTGCAGAGAGGGGGTTGTACTCGTAAAGTAGAAGCAGGCGAGATTTCCAGCGAAAGACACCCCCCCCCCCTCAAAAACCCAGTAAGCAGCAAGGCTTTATGTTGAAAATTGAGGTGGATTTTGTTTATGATAAAGAGGAGAAACTGGGATGGGAGGAGGGTTTTGTTTTGCATAAGGGGCGGGATTATGGTAATTGGAGGAATTTGCGAGAGTACAATGGTTTGATATATTTGATTTTGTATTGTGGTCGTTATCTATGTTTTTGGTTGGTATTATGTTTATATGGTTGTTTTTGTTGATTGGTTGTTATTATGGTTATTAATAATACGATCTATAGTTGAAATCTGAGCCTAAATAAAAAGAAAAAGCAAGTGATTAGGTTTATGAGCAATCTAATTACTTATTCGTTTAAAACGCTATATAAAATAAAGTTTATTATTAATTTGCTGGACAGAGCGGTGAACATTATTATGCATAAGACAAAGATAACGATCCTGATCAGTTTAGAAATCTGTGTACGCTGTAAGGTTTTTACTTCTTAAACTTTTAAAATACACGTTTCGAATAGAAAGAAATCCTCTTCCTGGTACAGTCGCATGAAGAGACAGGCGAAACAGCCCTACACAGCCCTGTCGCAGTACACGAATATAATCATATCGTTATTAAATTCTTTAGATACGCGATTCCATATTATATTAGCAGAAAAGCTTAAACTACCACTTTTTCACACGCTATTTCACATGTTAGTTAAATTTAATTTATTTCTATATTATATATTTATATCTCTGACCAAGGGAAACGTCTCATTTTTTCAAAGAAATGTTTGTTCACAACGGCGACTGTCAGAAGATAGGACACAGCGGCTCAGGCACCCGCTGAATGGAAAAGGGGCACTTTAATGTTCTGTATGGCTAATACTAAAGCCAATACTAATATTCAATACTTTAATATCCTTTTCTGTATGTTTAACAATAGTGGGTACTGGCCTAATTCGTCCCTGCTCCCGTTGTTAGGTGTTAATGTGTTGTTAAGTGTGAATTTGTAGCTGTTTCCCTGGGGTCTGGCTTTTTTTCTGGAAAACCATAACTGGTCTTGTCCAGATTGACTGTCGGCGCCCAGGTCTGACAGTGCTGCTCCAGCAGTGCCAGGTTCTGGCGCAGCCTCTGTTCTGTGGGCGACAGCGGGACCAGGTCGTCTGCACAGAGCAGGAACTCGATTTCCATAATTACTGCAGATCAGTAAATCAAGGGACAAAACAATTATTGCGCCCGGGTCCTCAATGGGCTTTGACGTGCTAATGCGTTGGTTTAACAGTCCGGGTGTGGCAAGCCTCTAATGTCTCCCGACTTTGAAAACCAAGTAATAACTTAACTATATGTGCAAACGTTTCATATGTTGCTGTTGTGGATGCTTGTGGAGTGTATCTTATTTGCCGCGTGCCCTCCCCCCCTCTTTCCCTCAATTCAATTCAATTAAATTCAAGGTGTTTTATTAGCATGGCAGATGGGTTCAATCAGTGTTGGGTATTTACTTTGCTTTGAGATGCCACTTTTAAAGGTGATATATAAATTTTTGACTAAAATAAATTGATATCTTTGTCTTCTAAGCTCTCTGTGTACAGTGGAGCCTCCTGTCCAGCCAGCACATGTCCACAGACATTCACAACAGCGACATATCATAAAACGTTTGCACATATAGTGTGCAAAAATGCACTTTATTTACTAAAAATAAGACAGAGATACTGTATCAATTTATGTTGCATTAGCCTGATTATGATTAAAAAAACACATATAATTAAACACGCGTTTGCGATTTAAATCAAAACACGATTTAAATCAATATAAATGTTTATATTGTATCGCATACTGTCCAGCCTCCATTTCTCTATAAAAATTTACTCTATTACACACACACACACACAATAGAAGCAGGAAGCAGAAGCAGGGACTGTTGTCAGAAGAGAAGAAGGTGACTATTCATTGTTATCAAAAATGACTTAGAATCGATCATGTTGCGATATTTTGAAATATAAAAGTCAATTGATTGTCCATAATATCGCTATTCTATTTTTTCAAAGAAATGTTTGTTAAAAGAAAAGTCCAGCACCAGCTGGATTTGAACACACAACCTGCAAGTGGTTAATCAGGCACGTAGACCAGTAGGCTACAAGACAACTCACATGAACAGGGAGGCGAAACAGCCCTACACAGCCCTGTCGCAGTACACGAATATAATCATATCGTTATTAAATTCTTTAGATACGCGATTCCATATTATATTAGCGGAAACGCTTAAAACTACCACTTTTTCACACGCTATTTCACATGCTAGTTAAATACTTCGATGCTTGAAATGTTTAGGGAGAAATGGAATACCGGTGTGTATTTTTCCTTTAAAGTACCGATTCCTGGAATCTGACTGGCTGACACCCTTCTGAAGTGGTTCCATAAAATCTGGTATACGAAAAAGAAAGCATTGATAAGAAAAGCCTGGATTCTCATGTATCTCATACAAGTATCTTTTAATACAGTCTTTGCTGTGCTCTTGAGGATCCTTGTGATGTTTTGAGCTCTAGTTGAATGATAAGTGTCGCATTTTAAATCATTTTCGTAGTTAGAAATTATGAAACGCCCTGTTAAAAGCAAGGGAGTTTTTATGCCCGTTGAAGTAAAACAAAATGCCTGACAAAGTATGGCTTGGACAGATTCCAAGTGCTTGTACAAATGTGCTAAAGAAATTATACTTTGAGTATACAGCTTGTCCAAAGTCATTCATTATTAATACTATTAGTAATATCTTCGGTAAAGGCTTTGATGCATAAATATTTCTGATAAAGGTAGGTTGTGTACTTTTGTCCAGCTGAGCAATCTTGCTTTCATAAAATATATACGCGATTCAATATTATATTCCCTTTTAATCAAATTCTAAAAGTATGCCTGTTGACTCCGGTATCTCTTGAGTTAAAGACTTCGATGCTTAAAATGTTTAGGGAGAAATGGAATACTGGTGTGTATTTTTTCTTTAAAGTACCAAGACCAGCCATATACTGTATGTTTATGTTCCAAAATTAATATCGTTTATGGCCTTCACACGCGTTACAGTATGCTCCTATTCTTTTTATGCTCAGCTACTAAGATTTCCTTTCAGTGGTAAAATTCAATATCTACAACGGGCACAGCAAAGACGTTTACTGTAAGTCTTTCTACGACAGACCAACGGACCACGAGTGCCCCTGTCGGTCAACCAATCACGTACTGCGGTGCCTCGCGTCATCTTGCGTCACAATGCGCGACGCCACCTGCAGTACGTGTCTGTAACACGCACTTTGAATGGCTGCATCTGTATTCTGTTCGGTTAAATTAGTCATAGTGTGTTTTTTCAAATGACTTATGTTGATTTTTCATTAAAGATGTATAACTTGTGTGATTTTTTTTGTCTTCAGCCTGTCTTATTCTGACTGTTTCTGTTGATGCCAAGCATGCATAATATGTAACTCTGCTGTTCAATCTTTCCATCTGTTCCATCTTTCCAGTACGTCCTCTTATGTCTGATCCATATGACAAGGCAGATGGGACATATTGATAGAATTCTGTTAAATGGTGTCCTCTTTTTTAGACTTTCCGTTTCTCTATTAATTTGTTAAATACAAATATTGTATGCTGCCCCCTTCTCTATCTCTTTATGAATCACAGGCTTTTGCATGACTTTACAAAATATGGTGTGTATAAAGCTGTTAGCATATCAGATTTCTGTTATTGTTAGTTTTCACATTTTCTTTTTTTACTTTTAACTTTATTTCAGTATTTTTAAAATCATCATTACACAGAATTATTTTTTACATAGCACTGTATAATCCTATTCATGTCAATACTGTGTAAACCTGACCTAATACCAATTGGATTATTTAATTATTGTAACATGGCATGGTATACAAAATTGAAGCAATTGAAGCAAATTGATTGACCACATCTGGTCAATCATGCCAATCTAAAGCTTTTCAAAAATGCTATCTTTTTTTCAAAACATGTCTGTTACATGGCATGTTTTTGTCATAATTAAAACGTTAAATGTTTTTTTCAATACATTTTTATATATTTAAGAAACGCACAAAATCCAAAGTACAAATACTTGCAAAGTGACTCTGAGACATTCTTTTATGCCATGAAAGTACCAAGGTAAACATATTATTTTCTGAAATTAAATTAATACTGTTTGCATGTTTTGTATGATTAAACACAAAAGTTGCAGATATCTTCAATAAAAAATGAGACTAATCAATAAAAGCTAAAATCATATTACAAAATTCTATGTATTAATTTCACATCCTTTTCAATACCAGAAAAAGTAAGAGAACAAATAAATTGCTGTACAACATGGCTACTTAGCCTAATATCTATTTTTTATAAACATGACAGCTCCAGATGGAATTTGTCAGGAAACTATTTTAAGTCCTTTGATGTCCTGTTTTTATAAATAATGATTAAAATGTTCTTCACATACACATTACACTGCTGATACCAATATCCACGGCACACTAATTAAAATATAAAAAACAGCACATCCTTACTAAGGGATGAAGCTAAAATTCTTTTAATGGATTTTCTACAAACATATGATAACTGAGAGGAAAAACATGCCTTTGGCTAATCTATCACATACAAAATCTTAGTAGAAATATTGTGTTAATACCTATTTCACGACAAATAACTTGCATAAAAAATGCATTTTGGACATACAATGTTTTGGCTTACCCACTTGTCTGAGGGCCAACCACCTGGCTGGCAGTGGGACAAGAAAGTTAAGACCCTCAGAATAAGTAAGGATTATATTAGTGTAAAAATGACTTCTTCTCTTGATGAACTGTTAAGTATTCTACTTGGAAATTAAAAAAAGACTAAATGGCAACTTGGGCGAGTACCAGGAAATATGAGCAGCACAAATTGTGTATTGGTTGCACTTATAGGTTAGGCATTTCAGAAGGATCATAATGTGTGAAGATTTAGAATGTTCCTATTTTTTTGTACTGTAAACTTAGAATGGAATCCAGACACCAGCAACAATGATGCTATGGAACACCTTGCAAACAAACAGAGGACAAGGAGAACAACCCCATGGACTGATGCACTGGAGCTCCAGGGAGCTTGGATGTGTTTGAGTTGGGCCAGGACAACTTCAGCAATATATATTTAAGAAGCAATGAAGCTGAGGTCTGTAGAGAAATGGATAAGAAGAGCATGAAGTTGTAGCAGTAGCAGATTGGAATTAGAGATCTGGAGAACTCTGAATTTCAGGAGAAATTCTGCTTACAAGTTAGGCAAAGGTCCATAGCATACAGTAAGTTGACATGATTATAGTTTTTGTCTTCCTCTGACTATGTGAAAGGGAATGGACCCAGAGGGAGTTAAATGGCAAACGTCTATGTCATGTGAGAGAGATATTGAAATGGCAGAGGACAGCACAAGTGTGATGGAGGTGATAGGCTGAGCCCTGGGAGTACCACCAGAGCAGAGGTTGAAGAATGGGATAGACAAGTGTTTGCTGCAAGAGTGAGATAGTTCACCAGCAGTAAGCATTTAAGGCACAGTCAAAGGGCTTGTTGGAGCAGAAGAAGTGTTGCTTCATGGTATTTGTGGAAAATTGAGCATAGAGAAAAAAAGTTGTAATGATTAAATTATAGAAATGAGGTTAGAAAATGGGGACAGCCAGTGCACTTTTTGGAATGTCAGGGAACAGTAAGAAAGGTGGAGATTGTGGTATGCCTGCTGACAACTGGAATCAAGATGCAAGAAAGATCCTGTGTCAAGTATCTTTCTTCAAAGAAGACATTGGAAGTAGTTATCAAGTCATGTTGGACACCAGGGGCATTAAAGAAAGGACGATAACAGAGTTTATGGTTATGACACCAGATGAAGAGGCAGTTTCAGGGGTAAAAGGGTGTTGATCTTAGTCCAAGGATGACAGTGGGAAAGGAGGCAGAACAAGAACAGAAATTAAATGAAGGTAAAAAGGATGGGAGTAGGCCTGGGATTGAGAGTTTGGAATAAGGTGAGGGAGTTAAACAAAACAAGAGCCAGAAGCTCAGGTAAAGATGGAAAAGAAAAAATAACATTTGATAATTAGAAAACAGAAATATTTGAAATTGGGTAGTTGAATAAAAATAAGAAATAACACTTTTTCTGGATGGTTTGCTGTATCTTGGCTACAGTCCAATTGTTAATACCTGAAAAAGCTGTAAAGGGGCACACAGAGGAAAAGATACAGGCTTCTATAGTGCATTGAATATTAGTTGGATCTAGGATTTTAACAAGAGATTGTTAAAAGAAGGCTTGAGAAGCCTTACCAGACAACAGAGCTGACTGTGGCATAATGCTGCTGACAAAGAGGATGTTGTAGAAGAATGATCATCAGGTGCCAGGGATTCTTGCCTTGATCCAAAGTGGTCCTTTGGATCCTTTGGATTTTTATGTACCCAGTATATAGTAAAAGATGAATGTGGGCAAAAAGATGAGACAAATGCGAGGCTCAAACTAACTATTGTATTGTATATGTATTATAGTTTTTCAGGAAGTGACATCATGGAGAATTACAAATTAGAGTAACAGAGGTAAAGCAGAAAATGTTTGCTGTAACAATCCAAAACTTTCCTTAAAAACTCAATTTTCACTCAGTAAAATCTCTGCATCCTATAAATGTATTTCTATTTACATATAAAATTCCCACCTTTTAGAATTAATTCATTTGTGATTGTTTTCTTTTTCTTAAAATGATTAAAAGATTTTTCCAACATTAAAAAGATATAAGAACTTTCATATTTACATGTAGAATGAAATTAATATTTTTATTGTTTAAATTTCAAACAGTCTGGAACCACACATTAAAGGCAGTTTTTCCCTTTCCCCTCTAGCCACATTAGAGAGGCTGTCAGCACACATGCAGGGCATTTATCGAGTCACAGGTGTCCCTTATTTTTTCTGGCATTTCTCTGCATTGCTTTCCTGAGTTCTCTTATTTTGTGACCTAGTCTTTTGGTAGACCTTAGCACACAAAACACTGGGCAAGTTGAAAGATAATGTAAATTCTTGTTCTTTGTAACATACAAGGTTAAATTTTTAAAAATCAAAGTTAATTATTGTGGTAGTGTTCAATTTGGATACTGCAGTTTGTAGTTCTGTGAACCAGAAGTAAATGTTCTTGTTATTAGATGCAAATACCGCATTTATACGTAGATATTTCTAAGTCACTCAAGTGCTATAGCATTTGATTGGATATTGTACAAAATGCATATTGCTTCTGGATACAAAAAGCACTATCCCATTTGTCCTGGACACAGGAAGATAAATAATAGCATACTAGCCAAACGTTTGTAACCTTTCTTATGTTCTTATGTTGTTTCAGAAAAAGAATGACTGCCGCAAACAGGTTCCATGGCCTATGGGTGAAAGCTATCAGGACAAGTTAAGGAAACTGAAGCATTAAATTGTTGGAGTGCCAAGGGGTTGTAATGCTGTAATGGGATCTTACAGCCAAAGTCTGTGGTGATTACTCTCGTAAATTCTGAGTTTGTTCTTCTAAAAGCGAAAGCTCCCTGGCAGGAACCACTAAGGATTTTTTTTACTTTCCTGAGAACTAACCTTTCTACACAGGGCTGGCAGCTGACTTGATTTACATATACAAGCATCTGTTGGTTAAACTGGCATAGAGAGCACTTTGAAAGTTATTGTGAGTAGTTGAGCTCCTAGTCGTATAAAGAATGACAGTAGAATGTTAACTGGAGGATAAGTTGTGTTGCACTAATACAGTATATGAGGGAATTGATGACTAAGGCCATTTGTTAGTGCTATAAAGGTAAGATTTTCAAAAAGTCTTGTATACTACCAGGCATCTGAAAATTGAAATCCATGTGTGTTGTTGTCATGACCGCCAGTCATCAGAGATCGACCTACAAACAAGCTAACCAGTTCCAGCAGCGGACTATTCACAAGTGCCGCCGCACGTGTTAAACCATCACCACCCGCTGTACCGTTCTGCACTCAACTCTATTTAAACCCTCAAAACTCACTACTCTCTGCTCAGTTTTGGTTTCTCTCCTAGAGAGCTCCTACCTCGCCCCTTTTTGAGAAACCTCATTTGTACAACCTTACCTTTGCTCTTGACCATGAACTAGCCTGTCGATTTGGATTGACCACCTGTGTTACTGACTCTACTCTCTCCCTCGTCTGCATAGGATCCTCACACTTCATCACTTGGATTCATTACAGCTGTACAATATACTTGGTATATACTTTCTTCTGTCATCATTGTAGGTCTTATGTAGATCAAGCTAAATTACAGAAATTTATTTAGAACAGCCTTACATGTCTAAACGTTTCTTCAAACATGCCACTGTTTTGTTTAATCAAGATGAAGATCCTAATGACACTAGCAGCAATACACTTAAAAAAAATAACTGGAAAAACTGGACACAAAATTGTTTGAAGATTACTCCTGGACCTCTTCTGAAGGAAAAAAAGAAAACCTGTAGGAGTCCTGCATGGTTCCTATAAGAAGTCACAGAAAGTTCGACACAAATCCTGCAGGATGTCTGCATGGAAATATAATTTTCTACAGAATTGATGTAAGATATTTTCTTTTTTGGATATAAATGGTATTTGTCTTTCATTCCCTTTTGTTGCAGATATGTTTCTGCTCAGGTTATTGCTTATATTTTCAGAAAGCATCAGCATCCTGATTGATTACGTTTCAATCGCTGTCTTTTCTTCAATGTGCCATTTCCAACCATTTTTGATTTTCCATGATTTCTAAACATGATAGTTATATAGACATTTTTGAATAAATTATTTTGTGATTTCCAACCTAAATGCAGTTATTTATCCTGCTGTGACAGCCTGTCTTACCTTCTGAATCTTATTTTATGAGTTTATATTGTGAATGTTTTCTACACATTTAACTGAAGTGACGCAAAACCAATATGCAATACATAGAATGCCAAGAATTACGAGCAAGTTCATGATTAAGGTGGGATATAGAAACTCACCTCTAAAATACCATTATCACACTGTATCTGATGTGAATAAGAAGTGCATAGACCTCCATTATAGCAAAATGAAATGCTACTAACATTTTTTACAAAAGAATATTAAAGAATGCTAAAGAAACATTATGAAGCACTGTTTTGTTTGTAAAATATTTTTCTATTATTTTGTTTTCTTTACAATTATTTTAACCTTCTTTACTTAACCAGCTATGTTATTTAATTTAGTCATGTTTAAAAAGTCATAAAACCTTGATAGCTGATTGTGTGAAGCAAAATTCAATAGTGTCTTCTCTTTATAATGAAATATCATTAGGTTCCTCATCAGATGTGCCACAAATCATCTTGTGAGAAGTGGTCCCTTATGGCTCAATTAATTCAGATTTTAGAATCTATGTATGTTTTACATGCATTACTTAGAAGGATGCTTGATATAGGAAAGCACTCTTGTTATATGTACAATCCTGGAATGTTTGAAAAGGTAATTATTTAATGTCTAGTTTGTCACCAGTAGTGCATATCTACGTTAATGCTTACATTAGGGAATTCTTGAGACTCAGGACCTTTTTGTCTGAAAGGTCAAAAACAATGTACTTGAGAGGATCCAACCTGAATGCTGGGATCCTGATATAAAATACTTGAAGTTGGCTTTTTCTTAAGGGAGTGGTGTTTTTTGTTGAGACTTTTTCAGAAAGGCTTGCAGTTTGAATTCAAATTTAAATGTTTAAATGAATAAGAAAACACACAAGTGATATTAGCATCATTCTCTGAATCTTGAATTATCTTTTTACATTGAAATAATCCAGAATTTAGTTATGGGCTATTTGGGCATCTCTTAGTGAGATAGAGAACATATAAAGAGCATCAGAATTTATTTTTAAAAAAACTACATTCCAAAGAAGAGCTGTAATTGTACTTTGAATCAATAATGATTACAGTCATTAATCATTAATTTTCTTTTCACAATTAACTATGTTCTCTTTTTTTAATATAGCTCTACCAGTTCTGCTTTTATCAGTTATTTTCTTGTCATGTGTGTCTTTGTTCAAATCACCAGTTTAAAATGATAGAACACACAAACGCATAGCGCTGTTTTAGAGAGAGAAATAAAGGGTAGATCCATTACCATTAAGAAATTCTGGTTTGACCAAATAATACCATACTGTATATATAGAATAAAGGCCAATTCAATCAACCACTTCCTTCCAGGGTAGTAACACTGTTAACAGAATCAAGCAAACCACCTTTTCTCTTCCTCCTGGGAAGTTACTGACAGACTGGTGCCCAGAGCTCTCCATATCAACAGTCACAGTTATTTCATGAGGTAATCCTATGAAACATTTTAAATCCCCATGTAACTCCTAACACAAATCCACTATGATCTGCTTTGAAACATCAAAGTTATATAATCAACAGGGGAATTTGAAAGAATACAGGCATATTTAGAGAGGAGCTGTAATCCAAAAAAGAAAAAGGTATGTTTGTGTACTTTACATACTGTATAAAATACATTTTGATGTAATTTCTATGACAAATGTTAAATATATAAAATGAAATATGCAATGAATGAAAATATTTTTCTATTAATAATTAGATTCAACAATTGGTTGGAATTGGTCAATCAAACAATACAGTAGATACATTTATTTTAAAAAGTACTCAGTGTAATCGACCTGAGTTTATTAAGTAAGGTTATGATTTTAAAATGTCAGTTTTGTGACAATCTAAAATGTTACATTGTATGATTAAGTCTCTGAAAAGAGACTTTTAACATTTCAAGTGTGTTCATGATCAATCTTACGTAATAAAACTTAATCATTGACCACTGAACAGTAAGAGAGTTTAGAAAGAATGTAATTATTCTTATACTGATGATATTCACTTGAAATAATGTATAGATTTTGTTGAACCCCTTTAACAATTTTAAGGTTTAAGCTGGATGAAACTCATTTAAAGAGTGAAAAGCAAATTTCCAGATTTTTTAGATGCAGTATGTAGTTATTTGGCTGATCATATAGAGACTAAATTAAATGCCAAAAAACTAACAAGGGCATAAACAGAGGCAGGACAGCTGGCTAGTGTGGTGGATCAGATTGCTACCTCACAACTTATGTCCTTGGTTTGAGTCCAGGTTACTTTATCGAGTTTGCATGGTCTTTTTGTGTTTGTGTGCATTTTACCCAGCTGCAATACCTTTCCCGCCCTGCCAGGGGCACTCTCTTTCACAACAAACCCGATACAACTCTGTTCATAATTCAGTGGAAGATTAGATCTGTACTCCGTAACACATGAAATGGAATACAAGTTATTGTAGCTTCAAAATGGGTGAACATGAGTTTGTGATGGTTAGTTATTAAATTCGGTCCCAAAGTTTCTGCAGTATGTTACCCAGGTTTAAACAAAAAATCTGTTGCGGCAGCACTCTTATTTTCTGTTCACAAATTTCTGAAGAAAAAATGTTTTATGTGGACAGTGTCTTTACAGACTAATGTTTCTCAGTCTTTCTATCTGGTAACCTTCAGCTTCTCTGCTGCAACCAAGGCTCCTACTCTCTCCTATGACTTGTTCATCTTCTTCAGACTTTCTCTTTCACGGATCTCCCAGAGTCCCACTGTGTGTTATGCTTCCAGCTTAACCCTCACACACCTACTGAAGAGAACACTAGTTTACTGTATATAGGCAGGACCACAGCTTCTATCCGTCAAGGCAGTAACTACAGCCAGCACCTTCCAGGAGAGCCCTAACTGTCGGGCTGTCACAGCCATCTTAAAATAAGTAAGTGATTGGTGAGGAGATACTGTACCAAGGAAATGCATAGAATTAACCAAGCCAAAGGAAAACAGGTCTGCACACAGACAGGCCATCTGGCAATGCAAACAAATGTAAGAGAGGTGCATCCAAGAAGGCCTAGGAGGCTGGTGTTTGGGGACCATATGACTTCTAATTTGTGATGTACCTTATGATGTTGCATTAACATCTGTTGACAAGGCCTTCTAAAATAAACTAACCTCCCAATTATTAATAAAATCAAATCCAAAAGTCAGGAGGATAACCCAAATAAAAAATTAAATGAAAGCAATACATACCCAAATACCCCTGTCTTCATTGCTGTAGCAATTTAATAAAGATATTAATATACAAAAGAACAGACAGGACAATCAATCGTTGGCTGGTGTTTCCTGAGTTAATTACAGCATAGAATGTTAGGTATTTGTTTAACAAAAGTATAACTTTATATAAGAGTATATAAAATAACTATTGGTAATTGTAAATGTTATACTAGCCAGCTATTTAGTCTGATTTACTGATACCCCCAAATTCAATAGTGAAATATTATGCCATTGTAATGAGCACAAATCCTGAAAATAAACAACATTATTTACATTGTATGAATATAAATATAATTTTCTGCTGGCTAAACAGTATAATACCCACAGATATTAAGAATGGCAGAAGATTAAACTTTTATTTGCTAAAACATCTGGTCCTTAGCTAATATTGAGACATAGATAGATGATACAATGCTGAGTTTTTAGTACACATTTTATGCTGAAAATGATCTTGTTTAATGGAATTTTCATGTCTTTTCAAAGGTAAAAACTAGACAAAAAATGTTTCCGTATGATTTGTAGCAGTACATGTTGAGAGTGGGTTTGCTAGACTAGTAAGGCTATTATTACCATCTAGTTAAGACCACTGCTGATTCTTGAGAGTTTGTGTAATTATGCATACAGAAAGGAATGTATTAGATTGCAGTATTCCACAGTGCTTATGAGAGTGGATTGTCAGTAAACAAATAAATGCATAATAATAACAATTAAGGCTGCAGGAATGGTGTCTGGGGAAAAAAATGACTAGTAGTTTCAAGGCACTTCATTTTAAATGACCCCTAGTGAGACAATGCATAAGAGGCATTGTAATTGCTTGTATAAACAAGCAAGGCTATGTAGCTGCACTGTTAGGAGTTCTGGGCTACAATACAGAGGGTCACTGGTTCATGCCCAGTCTCTGCTGTAGCTTCAGTTGCCTAGGTAATGGGAAATGTTATGTAGACAAGATGTATATGTTACCCTGGTAACAGACAGAGTTCACTAGCATATGGAAATCCAAGTTGACCAGGTTAGGAAAATATTATTCAAATATGTGGAGGCAGAGTCTAATATTCTGAGTATGTTTTTCTTTCTTATTTCAATATGAAAAACTACTGGATACAGAAATAAGACATAATTTCTCATCATCCTTCTTGTGCAGAACGCTATTACCATTTCAATGAAGTTTATACAGAAATTTTCCCTCCAACTGAGATGGGAAGAATGCACTTCTTCACTTATTTTATTTTTTGCAAGGTTTAATAATGCACCCAACTTGTACATACAGTCATGTATTGTTTGACTGTCTTTCCTCCTGTTTCGTGTTTCTGAGGGTTGTTTTTTTTTTGAGTCTATGAAACAATTGTAGTGGCTAGATTCTCCACTCTGAGCAGCACTAGGCTTGTATTTATTTGAAAAAACAAAGTTTTGTGAGACGTTTTTTAAATAAGAAATTAGTTATTAGGGTTATTAACCCCAGTACCCAGGCAAGACTCCACTTTGTGCTTAAAAAAGTTACCCCTCAATTCAATGTGTGAAGTAATTTCTTTCTTCTACTCTGATTTGTTGTGTAGTGAGGGAGCTAGGATGTAGTGGCTGCTACGCATATATTTGAATTATTATTAGTATTATTAGTAGTATTTCAGAACTTGCACCAAACAACAAAGCTGTTTTTTTTTTGTTTTTCAAACGAAATAGTTTACCAGGAGAGAAACAAAATCTATGCAGCATGTTTTATGTATTACAAGTCTTCACAAGCATTATTAATCACCTTGAAATGCATTAAATAATCACTTGTTTTTATGCTAAAAATGTTGATTACCATATTATTAAATAGATGTTAAAAGCTTTGAATTTTAAAGACTGTTAAATATTGTCAGACTGCCAAGGCTGAACTGCATGTGATGAAAGTTGTGGCAATTAAAAAAGAATATCTACTGTCTTTGTTGGCTTTTGAGGTTTAGTAATTCATTCACTTTTTCATTAAAAACATGTAGCACAAATCAATAAAGATCATTATTAATTTGTTGAAAATAACAGCCAATGATCTCAGACACTGCTGACTTACATGCATTTTCTTAACTTAATCTACAGTACACTAATGTAGTGTAAACTATTTCTTTATATTGGAAAATCAAGGGCAACAGTACTACTTTATATGGTGCATACAAAACAACCTCAATTTTATGTTAACATCATTTGTTATTGTTCAGGAAGAATAGATTCTTCCTTACTTATTCTATTGTCTATACTGTGAAAATATTCAAGTGTTTATATACTTCCATGCATATTACAGAGGCAAAGCTGTCACTACAGTATGTCACTTGACTATTTCAGCAATCAAATTTCTTGAATACTCCTTTTCTTATAACGAGAACTCAAAGTCTCCTATGACCTATTATTTTAAAGATATCTGTGTGTTGTCCTTAAAGGTGTTAAAATGCAGTCATAAAGGTAACATAATGCAGTGCATTTCTGTGTTGTTTGATTTATATTTTAGTTGGAGGCAACTGTTCAGGAATCTGTAGACTTCTGGGTTGATTTCTGGATTATTCAAGATTTTTCCTTACCTTTTCAATTTTGGAAAATCTGCAAATCATTCTTGGGAAGGAATGCAATGTGCTCTGTATAGTGGGGTTTTGGCCATGTGTCTTTGATTTGTCTCTCATGTTTCAAGTTTTTGTTATAACCTAATGTTGTGCTCCTCCTTTTATTAAAATGCGTGTGTTGCATCATATATACTCAGTTACCAGTGAGTATTGGAGACAAGATCAAAAAGCTTGATTATATAAATTCTTGTCATGACATTTGCTGCCCTACAAGGTAACATGAGATGAACATTATGTTCTTCAGAATTCTCTCTCTAGCTTTAATATTCTTACCAGAATATAGGAGAGTGTTGCATTTTTTAGGAAAAGTTATTGTTATTGTTTTCAAATATTGTCTATATTTTCAAGGTTCTGTTTTTTCAAAGCCCTATGTGTAAATGCTGTAAATTCAATTTTTTTAACCTAGAGGTTAGGCTCCCTTTTCAGGCCATAAAGGCCCATGGGGAATGGGGGGGCAAGGGCCACCATTTTTCTCAACCATCCAACACTGGAGGTGGAGGTGATGTGGTCAGCCTCACACTCTGGCTGGCCTATTACCCCCAGAAGGATTTACCCCTGGTACTTACCCCTGGTTGGAAAGCAGGCTGAGTGGATCTAGGAGCCTTCTGGAAGGAATTAGAGCAAGCTACATCGCCTGACCCTACCTGGGATTGAACCTAGGACCTTCCAATCAGGAGCTAGACACCCTTGCCAACTGAGTTACCACAGCTCCTTTTTTAACCTAGAACATATCAAAATTAGCAAAACAGCTGTTCAAATAGTTATTTTGACAATGAGCTTGATTAACAAGACATTGAATATAACCAACTATATTGGTATAATATAAGTATTACAAGTAAATGTGAAAGCATTTCTGAGTAAAAGTACTTATTTTTGCTAGCTTATTATTATACTTTGCTCCAGAAGTGTAAACTCTTAGGGATTCTTCATTTGTTTTTTCAGCATGAAATGTTTATTTCAGACAGTTCCTGATGTGATTTTAGTGAGTAACAAATATCTAATATCTAATGAAGTGTGAACACATGAAATTGCAACTTGATTGCATTTATCATTGACTTGGAATTTAGTTTATTAGGCAATGCATAATTTATCCTATATAAATACGATTTTATAGTCTATCTGCATAATAATTTATTCTTGCTTGCAGCCCTGGTATAATTCAGACTTAGTCGTTTGAAATTCCATTTTGTGTCATTTATCCTACATGTCCTGTTTGCTAAAAGATTTCTATAATCCTTCTCAGATTTATGTAACTAGGCTTGTTAAAGCCATGGAAAACATACTGTAGCTATGGAAAAGGTGGACATTTTAGAGCTACTATAGCTGATGAATTGTTATCTTTAAGAAGGGCTTTTCATTGAGCAAAAAGCTTGGATCATTGCTACATTCCAAATCCATCTTCATATAAATTCTGAATTACCTAAAAATGAATTTTTAAAAAAGTTATGTCTCAACATTATTTTCTAAAAGTATTAGTAGAAATCCAAATATAGAATTTTTACCCAATGCATTAAAAAATATTCAAGATGATTCCCATTGTTACTGATTAGTCAAAATCTTCTCATTAGTACAATAGCGTAGACATTATTAACAGTCATGGATAATGCAACAGAATGATTCAGGACAATAATAAGGCCTACCAGTCATTTCATTTTTTATGGGCAATCCTCATGTAATGCAATTGCAATCAATTAAAATAATTTACTGATATGTTTGGGTTTTAAAAGTACTTCGTTCTGAGTGACAGCATAATTGGTGTTGAGTTGGTGATTGGCAGAAGCTGGGATTTGCCTTCCTTCCAAAATTCCATGTAAATGACATTTCAGGAGTTACGAAGCACTGTGATTGTAATCAATGAAAATATTTAGAGATGTTTTTTTGGCATATACTGTACCCATTGGGTTTGGAGAGATGGCAGCCTGGATGTGTATACAAGGTACAGTAGTCAGTGCCCTGAATAGAGTGAGCCAAGCGGGTTTAAATGACAATTTAAAAAATCAGAATGATTTGAATTTTTAATGTGATTTGTAGTATAAAGCAATAAGCTTTTTGAATCAAGGCATTGTAATGACCATTGCTCGTAGCAGAGTGGTCTGTGGGTCGTTCGTTGAACCCAAGAGCAGGCAAGAGGGCCTGAGGCAAGTGTGGTAAACAGGCAGGAAAAATCCAGTCCAGGGTCGTAGTCATTAACGGGCAAGGTTCGCAGCTGGGATGAGGTGCAGCACTAAGGGAAATCCACTGACTCAGAGTCAAAGAAAGAAAGCTTATAAAAAAACATTTCAAGGGTATAGTGTTAGGAATACCCTATAGAGTAGCTAGTTTAGATATCAATGATCAAACAATTATATAATGTGATCATAGATGTATAGTGATTTTCATGGGAAATTTTCACTTTCCCACATACAGGTATATTGGAAACAAATAATTGGAGCAGCTTAAAGTGAAATGGTAGATATAGTTAATGACTGTTTCCTTATTCAGTTTCTCAGACCACCTAATGGATGGAATATCTGTATTATTTTAGACTATTGAAAAATCAAGATAGAGTAAAATAAACAGAGATGAGAGAATAACTGCTGAACTGTGACCGTAACGTGGTGTTCTTTTTAAAGTTACTTGAAACTGTGTAGTTAGATCCTAAAGTAAGATGTACAGTTTGAGGAAAGACTGCAAGCTATGAGAGCTATAGTAAAATAAAACAGAATAAATATGGACTCAAAAGAGAACACTTATGCAACAGGAAAAAATAATTCTACATGATTCATCCTACAAAAAATAAACAAATGTCAGAAAAGCAGTGTCACAAATTGTTACTGTAAATAAACAAAAGCAATATGAAGAAGGGATCAAGAGAGAGGTTGTAAAGAATATGGTAGAAGCTAAAAAAAGTTTTTAGTATTAAAACAGGAAAATAACAGTAAACAATGAAGTGTGAAATAAAAATGTGAAACTTTTAGTTGATGAATGGTAAATGGCTCATTTATTGATTTAATATTCCACTTGGGTTTTCTCAAAGAAGAACACACCATGCCTCACAGGCTCAGCAAACACAATGTTCTATATTAAATGATAAAGGCATAGAGGAGACAGAAGTGTTACAGACATTAGAAGCATTAAAGATAAACTAATGCCCGGGGTCCAATGATATTCAAATTGTACTTAAGGAATAAAGACTTGGTATTCATAGACCATTCACAAAACTCTTTCATTAGTTTCATTGGTCAAAACAATTTATAAAGTAGCAGCCATCCATAAAAAGAGTGAAAATTGAAAATAATATTTAGAACTAAACTAGAGCATCATCAGTAATGCCAATAAGATTCGTACAGTAAGTGATAGTCAACATAGAGTTAGAAAGTTTGGTCTTGCTTGAATAACAAGAACAAGAGCAAGAATTATTGTTATTATTAACTGTTAGATATTATTAACTAATAAACATAAGATGCTAGTTAATAATAATAATAATAATAATAATAATAATAATAATAATAATTATTATTATTATTATTGTTATTATTATTATTATTAACTAACATCTTATATATTCTTTAAACAAGCAACAGTAACGGATTAAAAAAGGCATTTGATATTGTAAATTTAGATTTAGGGAAATGGATTTAAAACTGAGAACAGGAGGCACTGTTTGTACAGAAATAAAAAAGAATACAGTCATGTTGTTTACGGTGATACCCTGAATTCTTTCAAGAAAACACTGAATGAGATCCTTGTATTAATTAGCTACTATAAAACCAAATGAGCCATTCTGTATATATATATAAGAAAGAAATATTCTAGTGTTTAATCTTCATGTGAGTGATAGCCAGATCTGAGTGTTAAAACAGCATAAACAGTAAGAATGTCTTGGGTTAGTGGTAATCCTTTAGAGAAGAGGGCCTTCTGAGTATTAGAGGCCATTGAGCAAGAGTGCAATTTGAGGATGAGAGATGAAAGGACAAATGGTATACAGTAGCAAACAAAATAATTATCATCTACATGGATACAGTCTAAAATATTTTAGAGTATATTTATTTTTATAAACTTTTCAACATTTATTGTACATGTTCTCACTTGGTCAGCTAGTAAAATTACCTGGTCTAAATTATAATTTACTACAAGCTTAGTCCATACGATACCTGACACCAAAGTCTCTGTCTCTGTTCTTTATCTCTGACATGAAAAACATGGATGACTCAAAATTTCCTTCATCTAAACTGCGACAATACTGAAGTCATGCTCTTGGCATGCCCCATCAACTACAGTATGTAAAGCTAATGCAGTACCCCTATCTTTAGATTGTACTGTACTTCAATTTCAGTTTCAATCTAAATTTAAGAACTTGGGGGTGATATTTGATCCAGGCCAGACATTTGACCCAAATGTGCAACATATTGTAAAGACATCATTCTTCCACCTCAGAAATATCTCCAGCCTAGTCCTACGTTGTCATTATCTGTTGCTGAAAAGCTGGTTAACACTTTCATTTTCTATCTGATTGATTACTGTAATGCCCTACTCACAGTGGGGTCTAAATCTACTTTGAAAAAACTTTAGTATGTCCAGAATTCGGCAGCCAGAAGCCTGACCAGATCTAGAGCAAGTGATCATGTTACTCCTCTCCTGGATTCCTTGCACTGGCTTCCTATCTGGTTTTGTGTCGACTTCAAAATCCTCATGCTCACCTCTAAGGCTCTGGCATGGCTTGCCAACTCAATACCTCTATCCTTCTTGTTCAAAGCTCACTTGGCAGTCCACAGCAATCATCCACACCAGGCACTTTCCCCTGCAACAGAACCCTCTGTATCACCTGTAAATGCATATCTAATACCACACATATTCAAGGCCCCCCTAGACAATTCTGGATCACCCAGAAGACATCAGGTATTTCCAGCAACCTTATTTACTGCATCTCAGTATTTATATTGGTGAGAAAGATCAGGGAACAAAGCAATAGTTTCCTATTTCACCTCTTATTTCCATGATCATGCTGATCTCTCCATCTGCATCTTCAAAAAGGGGTTTCAGAACTCATATTGCAGAAGGACATCCAAAACCAAAATTATCCTGAAACTAGGATCACACCTTCTCCCTACTCTCAATGACAGATTCATTTCCTTCTAAACCCTCTCTATTCAATTGCAGGTTTTGGCTTTACACCTCTCTTCCTGTTCTCCCCGAGTGTCAATACTCTCTCCCCCTGCTCTCATCCCTTCTTAACTACCCTGTCTTTTGTTCTCCCATGCTTTATTTATCTTCTAGCTTCCCTCTTTCCCTCACACCTGAAGAAGGCTCCACAGCCAAAACATTGTGTCTTTTTACTTTTCCTTTCAGCATGAAAAAAACCTTTACCTGTTCCTTTGCAGCCTACACATGCTAACACAGCTACCTACAGTACTTGAACCTGTCTGAGTACCCTTGTTAATTTAATTCTGGTCTTCCGTCTGGCCCCCTGGGGCCTGTCTACACTCTGGGGTGACAGGGTCTTCTTCTGCTATGCCCCAAAGTCTGGAACCCTATCCCTAAGGATATCAGAGAGTCATCTTCCCTGAGCTCTTCCTAATCTAGATTCAAAATCATCTTGTTTAGAAGGGCTTGTACTTACAATAACTGGTTCTGTGTATGCCCCTTTACTTCCCTACTGTATTCCAAACAATCATTATACCTTGTGGAACCCTGCTGTCTCCACTCTGAGAAGCCACTTTTAAAGGTGCCAGGTAAAATAAAGTTTATTATTATTAAAAATAATTAAAACATTCATTAGTATGTTTGTCTCTTGAAAACTTAAAAAACAGAGATTAGTAAGGAAAATCACACTAAGGAAAGAAAGTATTAAAACTTAAGCAGAAGCAATGAAAAATTCCAAACAGTACAAGAGGAACATGACATTTTATATCTAATTTACTGTTTTGCACCAGATGTAAAAGTGTCTTAAGGGAACATTAGTTCTGAATATGGAAGAACTGAGGGTTGGAATCGCACTGTGCTTTTGGAACTAATTTCCTTAACTGTTGAAAATCAAATTGATCTGAAATGGAATCTACAGATGAATTGATTACAGAACAGATTGACAGTGATGTAAGATGTCTTAGTTTTTATAATATGGGGAACAAGAGAAGGAGATGAAGACTGACCTTTATTAACAACATGAAGTTCTTCACAGTGGATAAGTATTATAGCAGGAGGGACCGCATGGGGGAGACAACACCTCCCTGGGGTGCAGAATACTCGGGCAGCACAATCGCATTTTAGGTGAGAATGAGGAGGTAATTGTTGAATGTCCAAATGCAACAAGCTATAGATATGTAGTCACTAGGGAACTGGATAAAATTAACTCTTAGTGAAAAAAGAAACAGTCTGTTCTCAGCCTCCGTAAGGAAATGGCCTGTTAGAGAATATGGGAAAACTATAATCCAAATCAGTGCTGAGCAAAGACGTGCTTCCACAGAAGGAGTGAATGTAGCCTGAAACACCTGATGGAGTTATGTACTGCCTAAGAAACACCTGGACCTGTTGATGGATGGAACTCCTATTTGAAAGAAAAGGAGCCCTGTACAATCAATGACAGAAGGAATGGTGGATTCAAGCATTAGCATCTTCAAGGGAATTCCAGAGCTATGAGAGGAAAGGAGTTCAAGGAGGAGATGCATAGAGTACGGTCACCCAGGAAGACACTTCTGGCCAACCAGCGAAAAAGATCTGCAAAGTAAGAGAGAAACTGACACTTTCCTCTACCTCTGATTCCCATATAGATAAGAGAAGAAAGAAAACCCAACATTTCGGCTGTGGAGCCTTCTTCGGCTGACACCTAAAGACGGCTCCACAGCTGAAACGTTGTGTTTCCTTTCTTCTCTTTTCAGCCGAGAATAAACCTATTACCTGTTCTTTTGCAGCCTATGCATGCTGACACAGCTACCCACCTGAACTACTTCTCCCATATAGATATACACATATAATGTAATACACACATGCATATTTAAAATGAATAAATACGTTTTAAAAAATCTACTGAGATTACATACCAGAGAACTGACGTTCTTAGCTTTTTGCAGCGATACTCAAAAATACAATTGCAGTGCTGATGTCAAACTACTGAGACAGTAGTGGCGGGTGTAACATTTTGTTTCGACTTCAGTTAGACAGAGTTTAATGCAAATGAGCTGTTACTGTATAACACAAAATGACTAGCAGTTACAGGGGTATAGAAATGGAGAAAATCTCAGATATGGAGAAAATTCAGAAAAAAATTGAAAGACTACAGTACATGAAAAATTTGCTGGAAACAGCAATGGTTTTTAAATGTGTTTCAGCTTGTGGGGAAAATGTTGAATTAATAATACCAAGGACAGAAAGCCAAGTCAAGCAATTGTACCAAGGGTAGGAAGACAAAATGGTGCAATAATTGGACAGTCTGGTGAAACAGACAATTCTATTGATACTATATCCACTGAAGAAGCCATGCATGATTTGCAAATTGGAGACATTTACTGTACGTGACAACAAGACAATATTAGTAGAGAGAGGGCCTTGAAAAGGGTTGACAGTGTCTGTGTTTTTCCAAAGAATTATGATAATTAATACTTTTAAGAATGTGAGATATATACATAGGTTTTCAAATGGAGGAATAGTTGAAAGGAAAAATGTCAGGAATATTCGAAGAAAGCTGCTTTTTCCTTGTGCTGCCAATTTGAGAGCCCAAATGTGACACAACAATTAGTAAAGGAATGCTGCAATGACTGGATGCATCTCATTGACAGATTGTGATTTGACACATAATCTAATAAGCAAATTATATTATTTAAAAAGGGATTGAAATAAACATAAGAATGTAATGAAGACAATAGATGAGTACAAACTAAAAAAAATTGCAATCAGTGTTAATATACTGTACATGTACTGTATATCACGGTGGTTGTGGAGTACCTAAATAGGTATAACAGCATTTTGTGTGATAAGTAAATGAGTTTATTAAAATTACATAAGTACTTTCTGGTATTAAAAGAAACAAGTCTGAAGCATCAAATCTAATACATGGCCATTATCTTTGACCTTGTTTTCAAAGTGATCTAATACTGGAAAACAATTTCTGAAAAGGTAAAAATTGAAAGATACTTTGCACTTATTCTTGACAGTGCTGCTGATCTGAGTCACCAAGACCAGATGTCTCTTTTGCTTTATGTAGATGAGACTTGAAGAAGTGATGGTAAAGGAGAATTTTCTTGACATTCTGGTTCAAGACTGAAGCAGACAAGGATTCTCTCATTTCAAAAGTCAGAATAAACAGAATTATTTCATATGCTCTGTTTCATATCCATTTTGCTGTAGCTTTCTCAAACAACTCAGGAATTTAGTTAAGTCTTACCTAAATTAACATAATGGGAAGGGTGTTTTGGCACCTGGCTCCCACCAAAAAACACTCTTCATGCCCATTTTTTATCACCTATAGTATCCTTAAGAGGCCCTTTAAAAACAGGTGCCCCTTTGCCCGTGTCTTTAATGAAATAGGAGCTTTATGGGTGAACTTTGTCATTGTACAACTCTGTTCAAGATTTCATTTGAGCCAATATTTTCTTTATTTTCTCTCTATACTTCACACTGCTGCTTGAGATAAAGAGTACTGTTAGCCTTATTTTGCTATGTTCCCTAACCACTGAAACTACTAATTTCATCACAATGCATGTAAGATTAATATTTGGTGAAGTACTGAACAAATGGATTAAGAATTCTGAAACAGTAATATTTGCTTCTATTAAGCTTGAAACAGCAGCTGGTTAATCAAGGAAGGATGTTCTGTTTTTTCTTGTTTTAAATGACTATAACATCCACACCTGTTATCTCTTGGGTTTGCTTCACAAGTGGGAATTTTAATAGGAGGCAGGTTTCTATTGGGATGGTTTAGACTTTAATGTTGCCATACAGGGTGGTGAATATTCTATATAAGACAGGTTTTTCATTGCTCATCTAAACAGTAACTGATGCTATGTTTTAATTATTTTTAACATAGGAAGCAGAAGTTGTACATAAACTATATAGATACAAACTGTGTAGTATTGCTCCAGAAAAAAAAATTCAAACAATAATTCCTTGTAAACAATATAATTTACAGAATTTGATTATAACTTTAGCTATTAACGTACAGTATTAAGTTGTTAGGCAGAATGATCATTAAACTGGTTTCTTGTTTTTTAAGGGGAATTTTTTCACGTTTTTTAAGATGACAACTTAGAAGATGCAAACATCTTTTAATGAAGTGCCCACAAAACACCAAAATTATTATTTACAAATATGTAAATACATTTGAGTACTTAGAGTACTTAATCATTTAACAGAACCAAGCCTTTATCATACAATAAAAGGCCATGCACAGAACAAGATTGCTCTCTACATACATGGCAAACCAGACACAGCAAAGATTTCTCTTGGCTTGTGGATATCACAAAGCAAAGATAGATACAGTAACTCACAAATGTAAGACCATGGCTCTCTGTTCGAAATTTAAATTCATTCTCAATTAGCAGGTAAATTTCTCTCTTTCAAGAAAAAGACCCAAAGTGCTGGAAGTCTGGATCGTAACAAATGGCACTCAATCACCGTGATGTTGCTTCTGTTGTCGGGGGCTAAGAAAGATGGTGGCTGAATCTCTGAGATCCCATATCCTGGATTGGTTATTCACTTCTTATTATACAGTATACAGTACAGTATATTCACACAGGTTTCCACATACAGTACTCACACCTCCCACTTTAAGATGAGGTACAGTTGTTCTTAATATGGCTGAGGCACATTCTGTAATAACACTTCTTAATACTTTTTGAAGGGCTTTTGTTGATTGCAATGTTTGGATTGGAAAATTATTTTTTTCTGTTTAGATCTCCCCTATTTGGAATCACCAGCTGTTAATCATCTCAGTTTATTGTGAAAGCCCTTGTAACACACAGAGAGAATCAGGACCGCCACATGTACTCCTCCAAAACACCCACCTGTCAGAGCCATCTGTTACTTTGCACGCTGCAAGCTCCATTTTGCTTTGCACTAGTAGAGTCAGCTGGTACAAGACAAGTTATTGTTGCACAGAGACCCTGGCTGATTGAGGCCTAGTGATCCTTGGCAGCACTCCAGTCTCCAATCTGATCATGCACTGCCAGTTAGGAAACATTATCACAGTTGGCTAATTCCAGGCTTGATCCAATGATGTTTGGACTGTTTGAATCATCCTGCATTCCGAGAAAAGTGCCTTTACTAATTAAACCCCTTATGCAGACCATATGTTTCATTTTTAACAATTTGAAATAAAAATTCCTTTTAATTCCTGAATCTTGAACTCTAACACTTCTTTAAGCATACAAACCCACTTGTTTACCCAAAACCATGCTCAATAACTTGTTTTCCCATATCTGTTAGAAGAGTTCGAATTGTTCAATAACTCAGAATCACCAAGGGCATTCACAACATCAAAGCATTGGACGTCTTCAAAACCTCTCATGCCTGTCACCCAACTGTCATCACACCAAGCCCCCATACTTTGTCTTGTAAGTGGCAAAAGACGGTTTCATGTCACTATTTCAAGCTGTTCTAGGGCTGGGTTAAATGGGTGGCCCAGCCACCAGGTGCTCCTAAGCAAACATCTCCCTCAGGTGGGTCCCATTGTCCCTAACTGAGCAGGGTTCCCTGGGTTTTAAAAGGAGCCTTTATGGGAATCTAGTTCTTTATCTGGCCCTTCACCTTAGACCACAGCCAAGGATAACCCCTTCAGAAGTGCAAATCTCCCAACAACAGAGCTCTAAGGCTCCCTGGGGCACTCAAGCCCCTCCACCATGACAACCTCATGATCCCAGGAGGGGAGTTGCTCTCCATGACAGGGTGAGGAGCTCACCAAACTGGGAGGACATAAAAGAGTAGAGTCACCAGTCCTCTGGATCAAAAGGAGCTATTTGAGGTGTTTCAGGCATCTGGAAAAGATACCCCAGGGATGCTTAACTTTGGAGGTATGTTGGGTATGGTCCCCTGGGAACAGACCCTGAGACACACCCAGGACTTGCTGGAGGAATTGTATCTCAGGAGAAACTGAAGACAAACTGAAGTTGCTGGGAAAAGGGAAGCCTGGATTTTTACCACCGTGCCCTTCACCAGGAATAAGCACTTTGAAAACAAGATGAGATGTGATGAGATTAAATATTTAAAAATAAAATACAAATATGAAAAGCTGCACATTTACAGATTTTTTTTCTTCAAATGTAAATTTTAAGGACTCTGACACTGAAATTAGAGATAAGTAGACCACTTTAGCTAGTCAGTGCAGTATGCATATTAATATGCTTCTCAAACTCTATTTTATGACAGTAGAGCTAAAGGTTGAATTCTGGATTCTGAACACCACAGCCATTTATTATGGCTGTCAAAAATCATGGTGTATTTCTTATCACTAAATAATTTCCATATTGTGAAATCACAGATAAATGAAAATAAAAAAAGGAAATTTTACTATGATTTTGACTATAACAAGACACAAAAACATTTTTGCCATTTTTTTTGCTTGATTGGAAAGCGTTAGATATTGACAAAAAATTACCAGTTTGATTTTTTGATATACAAAAATGTTCTGCTCTTATCTAATGCATTTGCTGGTATGTAATACAGAAGTCCCTGTCACCATTATTTTTGCATCACTCAGCATACTGACAGAAAATTCCGGAGACAAAATTTATATCCAGTTCTACTTTCACACTGGAACGATGGAATGCAATGGCTGTGTTAACTTCAGGAGCAGGAAATAATGAGACACAGACCAGTAAGTCACATAACGTAAACAAAATCTTTCATATTGCTTTCAACAACAGGCAGCGAAAAGCTAAATCCCAAGGTTACTTTCCCTTACAGATGCAGCCATTCAAAGTGCGTGGCACAGACACGTACTAGAGGTAATTGGCTACGGCCTCGCGCATCGTGACGCGCGATGACACAAAATACCACGGTACATGATTGGTTGAACGACAGGGGCACTCGTGGTCCGTTGGTCGGTCGTAGAAAGATTTAAATGTCTTTACTGTGCCCGTTTTAGTATTGAATATTTATATGGAATTTTACCACTGAAGGGAAATCTTAGTAGCTGAGCATAAAAAGAATAGGAGCATACTGTAACGCGTGTGAAGGCCATAAACGATATTAATTTTGGAACATAAACATACAGTATATGGCTGGTCTCGGTACTTTAAAGAAAAAATACACACCAGAATTCTATTTCTCCCTAAACATTTTAAGCATTGAAGTCTTTAACTAACGTGATACCGGAGTCAACAAGCATACTTTTAGAATTTGATTAAAAGGGAATATAATATGGAATCGCGTATCTAAAGAAATTAATAACGATATAATTATATTCATGTACCACAACACAAGAATAGTACACGCTGTACATTGTCTGTTGATAATGTTTCTGTAGGGCTTTTTCAACAGCTCTTGTATGACCTTGCCGGTGGCACTGTGGGTTAGGTTCCTGACTCATACATCACCCGTTGGGTGTTCAAATCCAGCCAGAGCCATGAGTTTTTTTTTTAACAAACATTTCTTTGAAAAAATAAAACTTTTCCCTGGGTCAGAGATTAAATAAAACGTCACTCGCACCAAACAAATTTATATTTCTAAATATCACAACATGATCGAATTTAAGTCATTTAATAACAATGAATAGTCACCTATGCGTTACAATATAAACATTTATATTGATTTAAATCGCGTTTTGATTTAAATCGCAAACGCGTGTTTAAATATATGTGTTTTTCGATTCACAATCAGACAAATGCAACATAAATTGATATCTTTGTCTTCTAAGTATCTTAAGAAATTTTCAGCATAGCTTTCTCCCCGTTTAGATTTATTTTTCTTGGGATCTTGGGATCAAACGTGGAAAGATTAGATTGTAATCGTTTTTATTTTTTAAATACATTTTAGAAAAGTGTAATCTATACTAAAAAGCTGTACACCACCTGCTATAAAGATACATATTGTAATACTTTCGGGTTCAGATAGGACGGACACAAGAACTCAGACTTGCGGAGTTAAAGCAAGTTAAAGCCTTGATTTTATATATCACCTTTAAAAGTGGCATCTCAAAGCAATACAGTAGATGTAAAAACAGTTAAAAGGACCACAGATTACAAAGTAAATACCCAACACTGATTGTACCCATCTGTCATCCTAATAAAGCACCTTGAATTGAATTGAATTGAATTGAGAGGGGGGAGGGCGAGCGAGAGAGCACAGCCAGGACAGGCAAATAAGATAAGATAAATAAGATAAATAAATAAATAAGACATTCACAACAGCGACATATCATAAAACTTTTGCACATATTGTTAAATTATTACTTGTTTTTCAGGAAGTTAAAAAAACACTTGAATTACTTATCCAGTCTCTCGAAATAAAATTATTTTTCAAGCAATGCAACTAACGTTGGGCAACGTGTTTTTTCATATGTAAGATATAATGATGTGTTCCTGCTTACACATTGCACTACTTTAAAAGCTAGAAAAACAGGTTTCGATTCACATTATCTGGCGAGCCTTGTTTTGTCAAGGGACAGCACATACTTTGAAAAGACCGCAAATGTATTAGCAAGGTGTGATTTGGGTTTTTTTGACAGAGGGCAAAAAACTCTCTCTCTCGCTCGCTCACTCCTCTCTCTCTCTCTCTCTCTCGCCCTAAACAGACAATACACAGGGGGGAGGGCAAGCGAGAGAGGGGGGGGGGGTGGGCGAGAGAGAGAGTTTTTTTTAAAAAAAAAACCCAAATCACTCTGGGCAGAGACTCTGGGGGGATCATTGTGTGGTACAGAGCATAGCTCAGTCACTCCATACAAGTAGTAGAGAAGAGTCAACAATTGATTTAAGGACGATCTGTCAAAGTGCAATGAAATACAATATTGTTGTTGTTGTTATTGTTGTTTATCCTGTAAAGCGTTTTTGAGAAGCCACCTTTAAAGGGGCTATATAAAAGAGCTGATTCTTATGGAATGTGTTTTCTTTCTTCTTTTTTTCAGCATGGAATAAACCTATTACTTGATTCTTATGGATGCCCGGTTCCGCCGGGGATTCAAAAAAAATTTTTTTTTTTTAATCGCGTATCTGAGTATCTAAGGAAATAGCAGTATAACCTTATTCTTGCACAAACAGTGGCATGTTACATTATTAATTTGGGTGTCTCCTCTTGCCAGAAAGCTCTAAATTGCATTTTGAGTGCGGTTTTTGACTTTTTTTAAATTGCAACCCATAAATAAAGCTGATACTGTTTAGACTTTTAATTATTTTAAACTGTATTACAGCAGCACAATGCACAATGCAACGCAAATTGTTTCATAATTTCTAACTACGAAAATTATTTAAACTGCGACACTTATCATTCAACCAGAGCTCAAAATTTCACAGGGATCCTCAAGAGCACAGCAAAGACTGTATTAAAAGAATCGCGTATCTAAAGAAATTAATAAGATATAATTATATTCGTGTACTGCAACAGGGCTGTGTAGGGCTGTTTCACCTCTCTCTTCGAAGTCGGGAGACATTAGAGGCTTGCCACATCTGGACTGTGAAACCAACACATTAGCACGTCAAAGCCCATTGAGGAGCCGGACGCAATAATTGTTTTGTTCCTTGATTTACTGACCTGCATTAATTACAGAAATCGAGTTCCTGCTCTTTGCAGACGACCTGGTCCTGCTGTTGCCCACAGAACAGAGGCTGCGGCAGAACCTGGCACTGCTGGAGCAGCACTGTCAGACCTGGGTGCTGACAGTCAATCTGGACAAGACCAGAGTTATGGTTTTCCAGAAAAAAAGCCAGACCTCAGGGAAACAGGTACAAATTCACACTTAACAACAACACATTAACACCTAACAACGGGTGCAGGGCCGAATTAGGCCAGTACCCACTATTGTTAAACATACAGAAAAGAATATTAAAGTATTGGCTTTAATATTAGCCGTACAGAACATTAAGAGTGCCCCTTTCCATTCATCTAAATATCAAAATATACATTCGCCCCGGGCAGAGGCCGAAGAGCGCCCGGCTGGGGTGCGCGGGGAAGAGCAGGACAGGAGTGAAAGTGGTCAGGGCGGGGTTTAGGAAGGCCGCTGACCAGTGCGGCTCTCCCACAGTGAAGCAGGCGTACAGTCTGGGGAGGTATCCGTTTTCCTTGTAAATAGTTCCCTGCTTCTGCACCCCTGGGTCTTACTCTCTCTCTCTTTTCTGTCTCTCTCTCTCGGGCGCGCAGGCGGTGTGTTGGCTCGCGCTGTTGGCGGGCGGGGGCGCGGGAGAGCCGGACTAGCAGGTGGTGACGGAAAAGAAAAATAAAGGCTTTCACTTCCTTTAACTCCGCAAGTCTGAATTCTTGTGTCCGTCCTATCCAAACCCAAAAGTATTACAATATGTATCTATATAGCAGGTGGTGTACAGCTTTTTAGTATAGATTACACTTTTCTAAAATGTATTTAAAAAATAAAAACAATTACAATCTAATCTTTCCATGTTTGATCCCAAAATCCCAAGAAAAATAAATCTAAACGGGGAGAAAGCTATGCTGAAAGTTTATTAAGATACTTAGAAGACAAAGATACTGTATCAATTTATGTTGCATTTGTCTGATTATGATATATAATTAGACACGCGTTTGCGATTTAAATCAAAACGCGATTTAAATCAATATAAATGTTTATACTGTAACGCATACTGTACAGCCTCCATTTCTCTATGAAAATTTAAAAGATCGTGTGCGCAGCCTAAGAGGGGGGGTCTACTGTCAGTGACAGCTGACAATCCTCCATACACCCATGTGAAAAATTAATAATGCCAATGTAAACGTCATATTTACAATTTGTTGATAATAGAAATATTAAGTTCTCTAAAGCTTTGTGATAGTTGACCCAGGCAGCAAAAGATCAGCTGCACTGGTAAGATGCGACACCGAAGATATGATTAATAACCTTTTAAATCTGAAGGGAGATCTAAAGGGATCCCCCCACACACACACACAATAGAAGCAGGAAGCAGAAGCAGGGACTGTTGTCAGAAGGGAAGAAGGTGACTATTCATTGTTATCAAAAATGACTTAAATTCGATCATGTTGTGATATTTAGAAATATAAAAGTCAATTAATTGTCCATAATATTGCTATTCTATTTTTTCAAAGAAATGTTTGTTAAAAGAAAAGTCATGGTGCCAGCTAGATTTGAACACACAACCTATAGGTTAGTAATCAGGCATGTAGACCAGTGGGCTACTGGGGAAGTCACATGAAGAGAGAGGCGAAACAGCCCTACACAGCCCTGTCGCAGTACACAAATATAATCATATCGTTATTAATTTCTTTAGATACGCGATTCCATATTATATTAGCAGAAAAGCTTAAAACTACCACTTTTTTACACGCTATTTCACATGTTAGTTAAAGACTTCAATGCTTAAAATGTTTAGGGAGAAATGGAATACTGGTGTGTATTTTTTCTTTAAAGTACTGATTCCTGGAATCTGACTGGCTGACACCCTTCTGAAGTGGTTCCATAATATGTGGTATACGGAAAAGAAAGCGTTGATAAAAAAGCCTGGATTCTCATGTATCTGATACAAGTATCTTTTAATACAGTCTTTGATGTGCTCTTGATCCTTGTGATATTTTGAGCTCTGGTTGAATGATAAGTGTCGCAGTTTAAATAATTTTCGTAGTTAGAAATTATGAAACGCTCTGTTAAAAGCAAGGGAGTTTTTATGTCCGTTGCAGTAAAAGAAAGTGCCTGACAAAGTAGGGCTTGGACAGATTCCAAGTGCTTGTACAAATGTGCTAAAGAAATTAGCAAAAAAAGTCATTCCTTTATCGTATTGGCTAGCTAATGTCCTGTCCTCGTTAGTTAGATCAACAAAATGCTGTGGTGTTTGTCAAAGAAAAAACTAAAAGTATTTTTGTTTAAAATGACGGTTAGAAAGAATGTGGACCAGCGTAATACTTTGAGTTTACAGCTTGTCCAAAGTCATTCATTATTAATACTATTAGTAATATCTTCGGTAAAGGCTTTGATGCATAAATATTTCTGATAAAGGTAGGTTGTGTACTTTTGTCCAACTGAGCAATCTTGCTTTCATAAAATATACCAACTTTTTAATGACTGATGATTAACATGCTGTAATACAGAGTTTAAATTTAAAAGCTCAAATGCTGTACATGAGAGGTTAAGCTTTATTGGCTCCTCCTGGCGGTTTTACAAGGTGATTCCGGATACTTTCCGGCATGACGTCAAATGACGCGATATACCGCATGATACTGCGTGATACTGCGTTTTGATGCGACACGCCCACCGGGGTATACCGCGAAATACCCCACCCATTTTGAATGGCTGCATCTGTACATACAGTACACACCAATGAAATCTTAGAAAATGAATTTAGAAAACCGTTCTGCACAACAACACTAATTACAGTCTTGGAAAGTGTCAATGAGGTTATTATTAAGTTTCATGGGCTTTGAATATTATAGATTGTAGATTTTATTAAATATTTCCGACAGAGAATTGTAAAATGTAGTGTGTTTTTATTTATCTGTACCTTTATGAACATTTAACCTTTTAAACCACGAATGTGACTAAAACATTTAACAGAATGACTTCTATCTTTTGGGCATTAGGAACTTAATGGAAATGAGTTTTGATAGCCTGTGACCAGCAACTGTTTGGTAAGTCCACATCATTAAAAACACTATTGGAAATAATGCACTCTTATCTCAATAGGTAACACAGAGGCCAAAAGGACAAGCCAGGAGAATTGGAAGCTAAAATGACGCAGCATAGGCTAATCTTTTGGGATTACTTAGACAGCACCTTAATGAGCACTTAAACACAGCAACAAAATTTCAAATAAGAAGCCCGTTGGTATTTTCTAAGCTGTGCTGCCCTGCACATTATTGATAAACTTTAATTAGCATTCTTCTTAGGGGGACCATTAGGAAATGATACTGCACTAGGGATTTACCTTACAGAAACTCTGTGTATAAACAAGTACAAGGATTTATTAGGCCATGAAAGATAATTAGAAAGGTTGCATCACTTGACTAGGTTGATCTAAGAATGTCATGACCAAACAATGAAAAGGATTGCTGAAGTTCCAACTCTGTCATTTCAAATCCAAAGATATTTAGGACAGGTTACATATTTTGTTGGCAGGCAATTAAACTTTATAACTCAGAGAAGTAAAAAAAAAAGAAAGATAATGAAAAATGCCCTTTTCCCATATTAAGGTTACATTTCATGCCATTTATTAATATTTAAGTAGTTATAGCAACAACTACAACAAACTTAGTTTTTATTTATATGTCCCTTGATAAAAGGTGAGTTGTAAGTTTAAACTTAAAAACAGTCAAACAATCCGCCTTGCAAGGGGTTTCAGGAAGGGCATTCCATAAATATGGAGCAGAAACAAAGAAAAAATAGTCACCATTAGTCTGATATTTAGCCGTAGCAATGGACCGTGCTCAACAGAACAGAGCTTATGGGAATGTGAGTGTACATGAAGGAGTTCAGAAATGTACAGTATGATGGAGCCAAATGATTCAGAGTCTTAGAAATAAGTAAGAAGATCTTGTATTGAATGTGTGACTTTACAGGCAACCAATGGAGAGATTAGATTTAAGAGTAGGAGTAATGTGCTGTCGGGGTCTAGTGTGAATTAAAAAGCTTAACTGCAAAGTTTAGAACATATTGCAACTTACTGAAGAGAGTCTTGGGGAGCCCATAGAGCAAAGAGTAACAGAAATAAAGCCTTGGTGTTATACAGTAAAGGCATATGAATCAAGCAATCACCATCAGACACTGATAGAAATCGCTTAATGAGGGCAATATTCCGAAGATGAAAAAAGAGGCCATAATTAAATTTTTCACAAGGTGCTCGAATGACAGAAGAGCATAAAATAATATTCCCTAATTCAAGACTAAGGTTAACATTTGAAAGGGAAGCCATCCACCGTTACTGTGAAAGTCTACAGCTTTTCCAACTGACATTTACTGCCCAGAAGTAAAACAGAGACAGAGAAAGAATATAAAACATTAATAAATCTTTGTTGGAAAAGTCTTCAGTGCCCCCATTGACTCACAGATCATTTTTAATTCTGTAATGGTCTATTTTGGTCAATGCTAAATTTATTTTAGGCTCCGTTACAGTACAGTACATCTCTACTGGTAGAGTAGAGATATCAACACACTTGTCTACCCCATAAATATTTCATGCAGATAGTTAAATAAGTTTTTAGTTTGCAATTGGTGGATAGGATAAAGTATTTATTCAGGTTCCCTGGACATCTTTATTTGTTTTCATATCTTCTAAAACATATTACAAAAGAGAAAAACAAAGTTGAAGAGAAAGTCAATGGCAGGAACTCTATAGTTCAGTTGGTCGTGCTGTTTCAGTCTGTTGGTCTTGCGTAGTATTATACATTTTGGCTAGCAGTTGAGATACACTGTTTGGAATAAGCCTGGAGTCTAATGAGCCCGTCTTAGCACTTTCCTATTTCTTCTTATATACATCTACTGATGCTCTCCTTAGTCAATAGTTGCACTGAGTATTTCTGTTGGCCAGAAATTGATGTCACCAGAGGAAACCCAGGTTTCATCAGGTGATTCAACCCTTATCCATAATGTCCTCCTACTGGTGGGTCAACAGTAATAGCCATTCATTTCTCATCTCCTCCCAGACTCCAGCTTAACTCTTCTCTCCTTTTCCAGAGCCAGAATGAGACTGTCTTTCTGTCCCTCCCAGTCAGCCCAACACCTATCAGCATTCTCCACACTGATCATGCAGGCAACCGCATCTGCCACCCTTTCACTCTGCAGTCCTCATATCTGGCATTTTTCCTCTCAAAGGCCACCTCACATCCTTCCTCCCATGGTCCCATCAGTTCAATGAATGCCTTTGGGAGTTTGTACAACCTAGGTAGCCTGCAGCCTTCCTTCACGGTCCACTCGCATGTCCTATGATGGAGCTTTATGCAAGAAAGAATCTTTGATTTTCCAACACCTTGTCCACTTTGCACCCTCCTTGACAAAAGCAACTATGTTTGTAGATCTTTCATGAGATTGACGTTTCTTTTTTCTCTTTCCAGGATGTCCACGAGTGTCATCAAGACCTTGTGATGGCTTCTTCTGTACCTCTTTTGGGAAAGTGCTAGTCTGCACCTAGAGAGGATATGTACCATGGTTCCCCTCGTTCAACAGAGTGCACAGTGGACCATTCCTCATACCCTACATGTACAGATTTGTTAGTGATGGGAAGGTGTCATAGACTGCCCACAACAGGAAAGAGATGCAAAATGGCTCCAACATCCACAATTCTGTCCAAGTCAATCTCTTTTCAGGAAATTCCACCTTATCCATGCTTCACCTTCTCCCAATTCCTCACTTCTTCATGTACTAAAATTCTCTCTACTTTAAACTGGTGTTTCCCCACTGATTGAAGTGTGTTGTTCCCAGGCCTTGCCTGCCAGTAAATGGGTTCCCAATCATATCCCAAAGGTTTAATGCACTCTCTGCTTGAGTCATTTAGTCTTTAGCTGACACCTTTCTTTATGATTTAGTGATGATTCCTGCCCCTCTGACCAAGTCATCTCTTCAGTTTCAAAAGGAAATCTCCACCCTCCATTTTGCCACCTTGAATTCTTCCACAATTGAAAACAGGGGGAGTTGCAGCTGTCCTGATCTTGTATAAAGTCCCACTGATGTGAAGTTTGGAGTGATTCCCAGCCACTTTTGGAAGTGCTTGTTGATCTTTCTTTCCACTCCTTCCACCTCAGTCATGGGTACCTCTCACACAATCAGCAGACACAGGAGTCTTGGCAGTAGCTTATGCTGGTAAAACCATGCCTTGAATTTCCTTGGGAGTCATGATCCATCAATCTTTCTTACCAACTTACTTACCTGCTGTTCCATGTTGTTATGTCCACTGTAGATGAATGATTGACAATCAAATTGTGCTTTCTATACTCAAGTCCTTGTGAAACATAATGTATATGTCAGATGTAGATCAATTGTATAGTGATGGTAAATGGTTTCCTCATTTCTAATATCTTATGTGTGTGTACTGTACAAAGAGTACTATATATGCACATATCCTTTCATCCATTTTCATTAGAGGGATAAGATGAGCTAAAGCATAACCTGGATGATGAAGGATGCATGTAGGAACAATATCTGGAAGCGACACCAGTACTTTGTAGAGCACACACATACAATCAAACATACTGTACAGAACATACTGGAGGCAATGTAGAGATCAATATTAACTGGATAATGTTACAGTCGTCATCCCTCCACTAGAGGGTGCTCCTACCTTTTTGTATTATGTTTAGTTTAAGTGCCTTCACCTGTGTCTTGTCCCCCTTTTTGTTATTGAATCCCAGCATTTCCGCAGTTCAGCTTTGGAAGATGGATGTCTGAAGGCCCGCCTACTACCGGACTCAGGAGTAGCCCGTGGGCATAGTCCTTTTCCCCAGATGTCCTGACCTCTGAGTCCAGGGCTCGAAGCACCTTGTCCCGTTATGTTTTTAATCTTCCGTGTTCCTGGTTCCACTTCCCGTTCCCTGCTTTTAACTGTCTTCGTCATGGATGGACCTCCATGCTTTTTTCATTTTGGACTGCGCCCTGATTATCCCTACTGGACTTCCTTGGAGTTGTTTGCCTACGTCATGCCCCCAAGCACCAGATCACTGCAGTTACCATCCCCTGTCTGTCTACCAGACCTGGTCCTGCTGTGTCTTCCCCGATGTCCTTGTCCAAACTCTTCCAGATTATACTGTTACACATAGGGTCTTTAACAATGGCTTTCATGGGAGTCTGACCCAGATACCATGACAGATAGCATGTCTGTGGAAAGAAACTGAAGATCCTGGAGACAAACTGGAAATTATTGTGTAAATGCAAAACATTACATTTGACACAAAGCCAGCATACCACATCACTCAGTCAACACAATCCCTAATGTCAAGCATGGTTGTGGCAGCGATATATTATTGGACTACGTCTGAAGATAAACCAGCCCTCCAGGACCTGCCCCAGAATATAAACACTGTTGAATTTATAAAGATATTCACATAACTGTATCATGGGTACATTGTAATTAATGTGTTGACAATGTTAAGTATTTTTTACTTGTGTTGTTTTTCCCACAGTACAATAGGTAGCACTGTTCATGTTAGGCTCTTTGAAGCTGTGTGTATTGGGAGGGGGGATTTCTCTTCCTGCAGCAAGACTTATGAGAAACAGGGAGAGACCACTGAGGCACTCTCTGAGTGCATGTGAGTATGTAAGGTTTTACTGCTTTTCTCTGTTTACTGCCACTGCACTTATACAGAGCTTCAATACAAAAAAAATGAGCAATACATTTCCTGTAGTTGTTCCTCTTGCAAGCACCTATTATAAGTCAGTAGCCTATACAAGTGAGCATTTAAAAAATATTCTGTAACACAGATCACGTTTGTTTGTAATTGGAACAGAGCAAAGCAGTAAGAGGCCATTATCCAGATATAATGTAAGTCTTGGATACGAGAAACACCCAATTAGTACTGTACTGCAGTACTATATACTTCAACTACGAGTATATTAGGGCATGAGTAGAATATAGGTTCACCCTAGAGGATCCCACACCACTTTGGTCTCTGGCTTATCTTTCACCCTCTCAGCCTCACTTTGTAGTTCAAGGTAATTGCTTCGCTTCCTTTCTTGCTGTCTTGCTAAACTTATAATAACCTTAAACATATAAACTGTTGGTAACTTAGTAAAGCTAACTTTCTTTATTTTACTTCCAATAGAACAGATACAGTATGGGAGATATTTTAATATTGGATCTTTGCAAATAGCATTCAGTCTTATGAAGGCATAATAACAAATAAATTCACTTCTTATTTTAAAATGGTGCATCTGCATTTTTTCCCCTCCCCTGCATTTTTAATCACCTCTATTAAAAAAAACAATTAGGAGTTATACAGTATGTGTAACAGCAGCTTCCTGATTATTTCTGATTTTTGTCATACTACCCCTCTCCCTTATTTAAGAATATTTCACATACAGTATAGAGGAAAGTGCAGATTTAAAGTCTAGTCAAATAATGCTACACAGTCTTCATATGAAATCATTTTGGTAATCAGATTTACTAAAAGGACATTACTAATCTGGAGAGTGTTCAGAGCTACCAGACTATATTCTTGTTTAAAAGACAAGTCATACATCAAATTGCTAAACAAACTAAATACTGCAAGTCTTGAACACTTGAAAATGTGAAAATTTGATTCATGTTTTTAAAAACGTGAAGAATGACAAAGCTAATCCAAGGGAAGATTTCAATATTAAATGTTTTATGAAAGAAGGACCCAAGGATCTAAAATGAAATTAAGGGTATCTTATCACCCAAATATGGGGCCACTTTTTTCATATGAAGCATGGAGCATTTTGCCTGACGCATGCTTGCCAACCAAGTTATTTAACATAACTATCATAGTTCTTTCTAGATAATCTTTTTTAAATTCAAATTCCCTTATACATTATATGTATGTTATGTAATACAGTATGTGTGCATATGCACATGTGCAAATAAGAATTGACTCATTTTAGTGAGAACATTAAAGACATTTCTACAATGAGAACTTTGTTCTTTTAAATAAAATTAAAAAGTCACAGCCCAAGTCAAAATTTAAACAAAGGAATTAATTGCATGCAAATCAAAGTTACTGCATGTTATTGAAGTAGGTTATTTTTAATTTCTTTACTAGTCCACACATTCCCGAAAGGAACGTTACAATTGCACAACATTGTATCGAAAACAATTAGAAACTCCCAAATGGAGCAGGAAATGAATCTGTAAAATGGTTGCTTGATTTAATAAGTTAAACCCTACATTTGCATAAGTCAATTTACAGTACATGAGTTAAAAATGTTTTGATTGAACTGATAATTTGATACATGAGAGTAAACACTATGATCTCATTAAAATTTTGTCTTAAGAAACAATTATCTTATTGTCTCACATCAGAACACCAAAATAACACAAGTAATATCAAAATCATTTGTGGGAAAGTAAAAAAACAATGGAAATGCTATGTAACTCAGGCAATATAATATCTAATTATAATGGAGAAAAAGTTTTTGATTAGCAAATCTTGTGTCTGGCTCTGTAATTTCTGTTTTGTGAATTTAGAATTAAATTCTTTAAGATCCTCTACAATATATTCTAATGATATATAGTCTGATACAAACTGAAAACATGACAAATTATTTACTAATGTCTAATGTTACATAATGTTATTTACTGTATGTTTTAAATATTGAGCAGATAAGTATATTCTCTAAAATAACAAAATACTAAGTTCAAGTCATGTGATTTTGCACAAATACTAGGTGTTCAGAGATTACAAAAATTAAGAATCTACATAACTATTCATTCAAAAGGACATGATTTTAATTAACATAAAAACACCTCAAGGTATGACCATGTCTTGCTTGTTTAATGAAGATTACCTGTTTGCTATCCACATAACTGAAAGATGTCTGTGAGACAAGTTACTTTTAAAGATTAAGTGTTCTGCTTCAACAATCACCAGACTTGTCCAGAGAAACCATTAAATTTGTCCCTACACATTACAAAGTTTTCCAGGGATTAATAAACCTATGCATCTGCAGAATGACTGCAGCACGCCATCTGGTTTAAAGTGATTTGCATACTGTATTCAGAGGCTACTCTGAAGTTGCATTGACAGCTGAGGTGAAATTTCCTTCTTCTGTGGGCCAGAGCATATCTGAGGTGGCAGCAAAAGAAGGAGGGGAGAATGTTATTCATCAAGAAATGCTGTTTTGCCACTTAACACACATGAAGGAAGACAACATGTGTGGTGGTAACATGGTAAGTACAATGTGGAATATTGCATTGTTCAAGCCAACTAATGGAGAGGTGGAAGAATGGGAGGAGAAATATAATTGAAAAAATGACTGATGCAGACTGAGGGCAACCTTACTTCTCAGTGATTTTGGCAAGTCCCACTTAACCAGTAGCGTGGTGTTGTAAGACCTATTCAAATTAACCAATTGAATTACAGGGACTATCGGAGTAAAGGCTGAGGCTAGAACAACCCCAGGGCAATAAAAGAACCAACCCTGCCTCATATGGCCAGAAATCTAATTTCGTACCAGATCTCCTCTTTTAATCTTAACCTAAAAACAGGGTTCCGGGTTACAGCTCCTTCCTCCTTTCCCAAAGCAGCACTAGCCCTCAGAGAGAGAGAATGCCAGTAGCAGCTGAACCTATGTATAAAGTATTTGCCTAACCATAATACTACAGAATAATACTTTTTACTTAATCCAAGTTAACTGGAGAATTATGAACTCTCTCAGTTGCTTACATCAGTGCCAACTCTTTAAACAAACCTAATCAAAGGACTGGTCTCACAACAAGACTAATTTCACCATGAGACTAATCTAAGAGACTACATTGGTCTAATTTCCCCATAAAACTAAACATCTTCCTCGGTTCTTCACCTGTTTGTAAAGAAATCAGGTCAAAAACCTGCTGTGTTAGATTCCTTCTTTTGCCAAAGCCTGTACTTATTTTCTCTGAAGAGTGTCTCCAAGCTCCCCTCTGGTAACACTAAAACACAGTTTCTCCATTACAGTAATAAATTGACAAAGACTTTGAACCAATAATTTTACCAGAAAAAACTTTCTCCAACAGAACAATACAAGACCACACACTGCTATAATAAAATGGCATGATTTTAAGAATGAACATAATTGACTTGCATCCGACTTGCAAATTTTACAATGCCATGAACATGAGACTAACCTTTGTCAACCGCGCAGGAAAAGGATTATAACTTCTCATAGCTGTCTATCAAGAGGCTGATCAAGTCTATATGTTAACACTGCAATAAATTGGTTTTTTTTTCCATGGAGGACACCCTCCGACATACCTTTCTACATCAGTACACATGAAGCAAATGCTTTGTGGAAAAAAACAACTAGGCATTTCTGCAATCTAATTTAAGCAAGTATTAAACCATAGTATTTACATTGAAAGTATATTAAAATACACTAAATGAATCAAAATAACTCTAATCTTGCAATTCGTTTGCAATCTGCAGACTTTGTTTTCTTTTTACAGTGTATGATGACTGAATTAATCAAACCTTAAAATGTTTTTACAGTACATAGTTTTGAAAAAAAATAGAGAATATTTTTAAAACAGAAATTAGAAGCACAGTACAGCAGTTTACCTGGGGTGGTAAGCACAAGTAGAAGGCTGCTCCAGGTTCAATTGTGACACCAATACTCAAGGGCTGTGTTAAGGACCATGCCAGGAAATGGAAGAAGACTTGGTATGCTATAGGATGAGTTGCGCTGAGTCCCATAACTAGATATGTTTTTCCATAATTGGCACTGTGTGGCTGTACCCATTGGGAGTGGGCTAGGCTTTATCTAGGAGCAGTGCTGGAAGCCTTCCAAAATAGCTCAAGGCAAGAGATCTGCAGGATGGGGAGAAGCACACTGTTGTTGAGAGGTCAGCATTATACAACATAAATAAAAACAAAGATATTTTATTGACACTTTTAAATGTCTTTACACTCCAATCACTCAAATCCACTTCCTACTTCAATCGATGAATTATGAGTCATTCAGCATAGGAGGCGCTTACCAAACCCAAACCACTTTCACGTGAATCTATAAAGTTGTGACAATTTGTCAAAAACATCTGCATAAAAGATGGCAAGAAAAAAACATCAGGCTGAAACTGAAAGATATTTTTGCAAAAACGTACAGTTTTCAAATCGAAGCCTAAACTTCAAACTCATCTAAACAAACTTCATAGAGAGCGATATATAAGGAGCGGGGGCAGCCATCTGAATAGCTACAGTAACTGATTGAGTCAATTAGTCAATAATGTATCCTAAAAGAGCCAATACCTTGGGCACATTAATTCATTGAGGGTAGCAGTACCTGGCATACTACAATGATCTAAAATGTAGCAAATTAAGTGATTATTGAACATTGGTCTGGCAATATGTAAGAATGAAGTGTGCTCAGGAAGTCTTCTACTCTCAGAATAGAACAGTATGAGTGAGGCTGAGTTCTACTGTATGTAAATAATGTCTGTGAGTTGGCTGCCCCCAGCCCTGGCAGGGCATGGCATGGCAGGTAGCACAGTGGCACAGAAGTCAGCATTGCTCCCTCGCAGGCCTGGGGCTCTGAGCTCAATTCCAGACCTGGGGTGCTATCTGCATGGAGTTTCCCCTGTGTTCACATGGGTTTCCTCCAGGTGTGCTGGATTCTTCCCACAATTCAAAAACATACTGGCAGGTTAATTGGCTTCTGGGAAAATTGGCCCTAGGTTTAGTGTGCACGTGTCTGCCCTGCAATGGACTGGCGTCCCGTCCAGGGTGAGCCCTGCCATGTGCCTGTTGCTTGCGGGAATGGACTCCAGCTCCCCTGGTACCCTGAATTAGAAGAAGCAGTTAGAAAATGGATGATTAGATGGCTGTATGGCTGACTGCTTCTGATTACTTCAGTGGATATTAGGAAATATTCCTCAGGCCTTGTCAGGATTTTGGAAGTAATATGTAAATTTGGAAGGTAATAGGTTTTTTAAATCACTCTTCATACAATATCTTTAGGTGGTATGTAGTGTAAGCCCATGTAACACTCATACTGTACAATAACCTGAAAACAGAATTATATTAACATGCTATAAAGTCACTGATTGTCAGGTACCACATCAAAAAGCTCCACACAACTACAATTACATTACATATCAGCAATAATTCAATCAGAGAACTGTAAAGTTTTAAATGTGGGAAATGCTGTGGGATCTGGGAAGGAAATTTTCCATGACAAGAGCACAGAAATCAATGTTTGTTATTGATGAACACTATTCCTATTGACGAATTGCAGTGCAACATTTCACCCAACACTCAGTGTTCATGCAACTGGAACTGTTGTGTAGCTACTTAGAAACCATTGTTTTATCCTTTTCGCTTGTTTTTTTACTTTTCAGTGAAAAGCTCTCAAATAATACTTTTTTATTTTGTTTAACCCACTCTGTTGGAATTTTTTTTACCATTAAAGTATTTATTCTGCCAGACCCCTATAACGGCTTCCTATTTTTCTTTGCAGTGCAGATATCTTAATATAAAGTACCAGTAATTATAAAAAGGAAACCAAAATACATTATGGACTGCATGAGGCTGATTTATAGAACAACAAGCAGAAAATAATCAGACACTTTGTACAAACTACTTTTTAAATTCTTATGAGCATCTACTGTAGCTTCACGGACATCTTCCCTACCATATCAAATGTTATAAAAGAAGATAAAGAAACAAAGTACTTTGTGACAGCTGAGCTAAGGTGGCTTGATGTTTGTAAATTTCCTACTGTGCTACTGAGCTTTCTTTTTAAGACTTAAAAAGAAAAGGGAAGAATGCTAAATTTTTTACAAAATGCAGTGGTTTGTAACCCACTCTGCTTTGCAAGAAAGGGGGCTACATACTGTCACAATCGCAAACCCCTCCTCTTAAGGGCCCTCCAGCCCTTCCGTGTTTTCTCCCATTACCTGCACCTGTTCCCTATTTCCGTTCCCCCTTAAAAGCCAGACACAGACTTTACTCCTGTTTCCTCACTGATTTCCGAATCGTGAGAGCCCGGGGTCCTGCTGCGTCTGGCTCCGTTATGGTTTTAACCTTCTGTTCCTGATTCCCTGCCCCGCTGGTCCCGACCCGGCTCATGCTTTTAACCCTTGGATGGATCTCCTGGCCTTGGACTCTACTCTCCCGTTTGGATTCCCCGTTTGGACTTTGGCTTTATTTGTTCGCCCGGACTCACTTCCCCAGGACACCTGCTCACCTCGGACACCTGTATCCAGACCCTTTCCTCCATGACTTTCTCCCTCGTGTATCTTCACTATTCCGGATCGCGTCGTCTGCATAGGGCCCGGAAAGAACTGCTTCGTGACACATACCATCTCTTTTAGCTGTCAAACCTGAAAATACTTCTTAGGTGGTATCTGTTGAGGTTTGTTGTGATTTATTATGTCAAGGCACCCACTTTAAATAATCTTCAAGGGTACTGCAGAAGAAACGTTCTGTATACCAAGGTTATAACTACTTGTTGATTACTGCCTCTTCATTGTGGAGTGGTGGCACTGTGGCTAAGGATCTGCGCCTGTGGCTGGATTGTTGCCAGTTCAAATCCCGCAGCTGGCAGAGGAATTCTACTCCATTGGGCCCCTGAGCAAGGCCCTTAACCTCAACTGCTCAAGGGGTGCTGTATAAATGGATGACCCTGCACTCTGGTGGCAATCTTCTCTCTCCCTGCCTGTGTGTCTCATGGAGAGCAAGCTGGGGTATTCCAAATTCCTAATGCAAGAAATTGTATACAGTATGGCTAATAAAGTGATCTTATCTTATCAGGTGGACTATATGTGTCATATCCAAAAATGGCTGCCAGTTTCACATGTTTTTCTTTCTGTGACAGCAAAAAATATATATAAAAATGTAAGCATAGGACAGAAAGAAGAGAGGGGCAATGCTGCTCCTTGTAAAGACTTGGAAAACATGAGTTGTGATTAATATAGTATATCAGATCAATTAAATCACAAATAGCCAGTTGTTATTATTGAGAGCTAGAGTATTTTCATTTCAGATTTTTGAACTACCTAATTGACTAAATCATTGTTTAAATAGTAAAATTAGATTTGATTTAAAAAGTATTTAACTGACCCAAAAATTACTGGTTTGTGGAAGTCCAGGACTAAGGTTTGTGACCCCTGTTCTAAATCCTTAGAAAAGTGTATTGCAAAAAGAACATTTCATTTTATGACTGAAAGAAGTTTTGGAACATTCAGCAGCAAAATTAATGATTAAAACATTCAATTCTGTTTTTAAATTTAAAGATTTTTAAAAGAATTAGAAAAAAGTACCATGGTTTTTCAAAGGGATTTGGAGATAGGTAGAGTACGAAGTTCTTTGATGAGATGATCCATGTATGGTTTGAGGTTCTGTTATCTGACAGATATCTCCATAATTGATGTGCGCTCAGTCTATGGCCAGTTCATTAAGCATTGATAATACAGTGGTAATTCTGCATTCACTTGTATTTTACAAGTTTCTGAGCTGTGGTAATTAATTGCACACATACTGCTGTGCAGAAGAAATCACTTCCCACATCTTCAGTCTGCAGGTTAACTGTAAAGAAGATGAAAAAATACATCTAAACAGTAGCCAATTAAATGAGTTCTTGTTAAAATGCTGTTTATCTTAATGAAAAGTCTAATGATCCTTTTCTATATTAACAATTCAAATTCATATTTTTTGCAACAAAATTATTAAAGCAATTACTGTCGTCATGGCTCCTTCTATCAAGTGTCTTTTGACAACATCAAGGGAATACTTTCCTTATGAACTTTTACTTTGAAGCCTTTTCTGAAGCACAGTATTGAAATGTAACTGTATGTTTTGATCAGGTTTATGGCACTTTAGGCCAGCATCCTTTGATGAAGCTGTTAGAGCACAGCAGTCCATATATATCAGAATGAAAGCTTGGGAATGTCAGATATCTGCAGGAACATGTGACAGCTTGACCTTCAAACTGTACAATAGCTGATGCTTTACTAAAGTTAAATCATGAATTATGGAATCCAAAGTGTTTTTTTAATTATATCTTGTCTTGGAATTATAACATGCAGTATTAAGAAGTTTAACCTGAAGACTGTAACTTGCGTAAAGTGTTTCAGTTTTAATTATGCAAGTTGAATCATACTTTTTAGATTTAATGTGTGGTCAGATCACTCACCTTCTCACATAAGGATTTTGAATGTCAGTACTTTATTTCATGTACTTAATAATATAAATAATAGATACCAATTAGTAAAAAAAATCCTTGATCTATCAAAGCTTCATATCCTATTCTTGGTTTCTGATTCTCTGTTGGTTCTATAGAAATCCACTGGGTTGACTTTATCAACGCCTTTGAGGATTTTGAATTCTTGAATCAGGTCACCTTGTAGTTCTTTTTGTTCACAACTAAAAACATTCAGTTCTTTCAGCCTGATTTCAGACTACACTGATTTCAGAGCAATATTGTATACTGTATGTAATTCACATAATATTAGTATATACAACACATATGATAACCACATGAGGAAAGATATAAGAAGTGAAGAGGAGTTAACTGATTCCCTTTCTGCACAAGGACTGGACTGGACTGGACTGGACACAAGACATTCCAGGCTTAGAGTTATGGCAGAAAAAGGGGATAACTGATAAGGATTCCAGATGCCAGCTAGAACCCCCCCCCCCAAAGGAAGGAAACCTAAAACTGACCATTAAAAGTGGTCAAAGTCTGGGAACTCTCCGACCACCGTGACCTTTCCCCATTACCATTGAAACGAACTACATCAGAAGCGGCTGAAAAGTTCTATATAAACTGGAAGTTTTGTACCTGTATTTCAAACAATACTTCGGTCTTTGGTCTGTTCCTTGCATGCAATAAAACTCAGCTGTTTAAACTTCATCTCAGGATCCTGAACTTATTTGTCTGTTACAACAATTTTGGCGTCACGAACAGGATTCTCCAGAAGGCGCAGGGCTTCCCATCGGCAGGAGAGACAGTCAGTGTGCACATTAGCACTTCAAATTGTTTCAGTTTGCACGATTAATATCCAAGCATATGGAACAGCTCAGCAAGCTCCAGGCCTCAAGGACTGAGAAATGGACTTGGATGGAACACAATGTGGGGCTGCAGAAGGATGGGACCTGGAGATGCCAGCAAACAGACAGACCTGGCTGTCCCAGGCAGTTAATGCCCTATCTGGGACAACAAATGCACTCCACAGGTCACCCAGGAACTGTCAGATGACTCGATGCTTTGCTCAGAGCTGGGTGGGGACAGGTTTTGCATCCTTCACGGCTGATGTGGTGCGATGCTGTGGAGAATGCCAGAAATCCTCCAGAGCGCCGTCGGTTCCAGCTCCTAACCTACGACGTCCTGCACCCGATGGGCCCTTTATGATGGTGGACCAATTTTCTAGATGGGTGGAGGCTTCATTGCCCTCATTACCCTCAGTCCTCCAGCATGGTGGAACTGGTGAACCGAACTTTGAAAGACAAATTGACAAAGTACCACCTGGTAGCATGTAGCATCTGTGTAGCATCCATGTGGGGACAAATCGAACTGTGGTCACTGAGGTGATCACGGGGCGCCCCATGAGACTGAGTGACTCCCCTAGACATGACGGAGTAGACTTGAGTGTACTAACTGATTCTTTGTTACAGTATTGCAAGTTCCTGACAGAAGCCACCTATGGTCCTGGAGGCGTAGGGACCGCCACCCGAAGGAGGGCACGACCTCATCCCAGGAGAGTGGGTGTGGATCAAGAAATTTCCCTCACAGGTTTTCCAGCCAAGGTGGGACGGACCCTACCAGATCCTGCTGACAACCAATTCTGCAGTTTGAGTAGAAGAAAAAGATCGCTGGATCCACGCATCGCACTGTCGACAAGCCTCATCGCCAGCGCCAGACACAGGATGACATCATTACTGTTGATGATGTTAATGGTTTCTGTAGGGCTATGTCTTACGAGGATTAATGAACATCATTCCCACAAAGGGGAACATGGGGTTAATTCCTTTTTACGCCTGTCATATTTGACAGCCAAGAAATCGAACCAGAGTGCCTGCTGGGTATATACCCAGGAGATCTCTAGGAGATCATAGGTATGATCTTTTGGAGAGGTGATATAGGGAATTTTAATATGGCGAACTATGGATGTTGTAATGACAGGGTTTTAACCTGCACTACGTTGCAATATCTGCGTGAGCAAGGCCTAGAGCCAATGCGCTTCACAGGCTCTTACACTCCTAAATATAACAGAAGCACCATATATTACTCTAAATAATGAACGTGAGGTGAGAATATGTTTTCAGCACACCAATGGCCTGCACGTAGTGGGGCGGAGTCTTTGCGACCTTACCATTGTTGTAGACATATCAGCCTCTACCATTCAAATTCCAGGATGGGAAAAGCACACCCCACATTTCAGTATAAACTTCTTATTTTCAGAGGCATGGGGAGTGCCAAATGGAGCATACTTTATTTGTGGAAAGCGAGCCTACCCATGGTTGCCAGCCCAGTGGTCTGGCTCATGTTATTTAGGATATGTAGTTCCTCATATCCGTGTTCAATCTCACAGCCCCTTCGGACCTAACTACAGACCACAAAGGAAACTGGCTAATTGGGAGTACTATTTAGGTATAATATTTCCACAGGCCGGCATTAGATTTGTAGGTCGACAATTAATACAAATGACCTCCACTTTGGAGGAATTAGCTAATTCTACTTCGTCTAGTCTGAAGGCTGTTGATGACAAGATGATAGCCCTCAGAATAGTAGCCATGCAGAACTGATTGGCCTTAGATTATGTACTGGCTGCCCAAGGAGGAACTTGTGCAGTTATTGGCACTGAATGCCGAATGTGTACATACAGTATATACCCAATAATTCTGAGGACATCTCAGATCTGGCCCAGCACATTTTCGACAAGGGACAAAAATATCATGACTACTGCACTGAAAATTGGAGATTTGGGTCTTGGTCAAAGTCTGTGTTTGGGGCCTGGGGTGGAACTTTGTTACAATATTTATTTGTAGGGTTAGTATTTCTTATATGTATAATTGTAATCATCACTTTTACTAAGACATTAATCACACCTTACTGTAACCGTGGAACTCACAATGTCATGGTAATGCATGCCTGTACACCTAAAAAGGACAGATCTGCCCTGACATTGTTTGTGTAAAAAAATAGGCAGCACTGACGTATGCAATCGTCAATCCAGAGGGCATGAATGGAAACCAAGGAGAAGTGCATTTAAAATTGAGAACATGAGGTACCTCTTTATACAGAGGGCTGGGGAAATCCCCAAAATACCCAGACCTTTCAAAGTCAATACCATAATTCCTTTTAAGAAACATCTGGATGAGACCTTTGGATCAATGAGCTTCTAAAATCCAAATGTACGATGGGCTGAATGGCTTCTAATTTGCGAACTTTCCTATTGTTCTTAAAAAGGCATTCAAGCTTGACATGTGGCAATCACCACCATCACCAGTTTTGTTTATTTTTTAACGTTTTCACAAATATTTTTTACTGTAATTGTATAAATTATACAATACATTATAAAGTGGTTTCTTTATTTTATGTAACTGAATCACTAGTAAGATGACAACTACTGTACCAATTATGTATTAACTAAATATTCATCATGACTTGCAGGTTGCAAATAAATGTTTCAGAAATGTTTTCAATTATGTATGTTTAAAAACACAATTAAGGCTTCAATTAGGAACTGAAAGATTTGGTCGATTTTTAATTTTTAATGAACCAAATACCTTCACATTTTGTTTAACCATTAAAACAATGTTGCAGCACTAAGTTTACAATTTAAAGCACTGAAAATAACATTTGCATTGTCACTATAAACAAGTTTCATGAGGCTAATTTACATGCATAGTACTTTATTCTGCAAAAAATGCTTTTAATACAATATGCCTAAGGTCTGGTTCTTCAAGAGAATGAATTATTCCATCTCGTTGATCCCTGAAATTCGCAATAAACTGTTTTCCATATTTTCAGTGGCTTAACACACCTTGCAAAGACTATTAACACCTCCCCTGATTGTAAACAAGTCTATTTATGTATTTGTATTCGTCACAGCAAACAACCTGTTGTAATAGTTTTTCATGGTCATTTCACAATCAAATTAAAGAATGAAAAGAAGCAAAAATGTCAGCACACCTTCCATAAAATGAAGTAATATGAGAAGAAAAAATATGTGCCTGCTCTAAATCAAAGTATTTGTCTGATGAGACAAAAAATACTTGGCTTGTTGTTTCAAATCACTTTTTTGCTCAATGTATTATTTTTCTAAATCACAGTGACATTACTGGTTAAAGAAACCATGACGCATTCAAAGAAATTTGTTGACTGTTAACATGTGATATTTGAATACTGGGTACAAGCCTTAAATATTTAGTTTCTGTGTGATTTTCAGATGTGCCTGTAAACTAAAACTTTTCAATTACAATAGTTGCTCTGAAAGAATGGAAATGTGTACCTCTGTGGATTTTAAACATTTACTTTTTCATCATTTGTCTAATGCAGCCCATGATAATTCAGGTTTGTCCTGTAGTCAGACTCTATTTCCTTTTACGGGCTTCTGTGACATTTACACAGCCCCAGCCAGCTGTATTTCAAGATTGACTCACAGAAGAACGTAAATATCTAACATGAAAACAATGGAGAAAAGGAATAAGGATGATGATCCTTCTTAAAATGTTTTTCATTTTTTTATGTTGGGGAAAAATAACAAATCCATAAAGGGGAAATCTTGAATCATCTCCTGCAAAAGGTTATGGTGTTTGGTGTTTGGTGTGAATATTTGTTAAAATATTCAACATGTTTTTCTCTTGCAATATGCCTAAAATAAAATCCTGCATGATTCTTTTACATGGCTTTAAGAGTTACTATCTACAACATGAAATTGTACTAGAGACCCACCTTGTCAGCTGACGTAAGTACAGTGGCATCTACCACCTGTCATTCACTTCACACAACTTGCAGTATCCCATGTGTGCCATTTTAGCTGACCTTTAGCCTTTTCTTCTAAAATCCTGGGGCTTTTCTGCTCTGCTCTCAAGGTGCTAGAGGAAGATGCACGTTTCCCTTCATAACCAGATTTGTTGTTCTCTTATAAACAACTTTTATGTTTTCTCTCTGTATTACAAAACCCTGTAGTTTTCTTTCTGTATAACCATAAATTGTTTTCTCCAGGAATATTACATTTCCACTCACAGAGAAATTCCGTAGTTTTTGCACTGAAACAGAACTAATTTTCCCCAGCCTGTTTTCGAGGAGCTATCCCTTGCTCATCTTCCCAGTAGGGATCCTTGGTTACCACTCCCCTTTTAAACACTCAGTTTAAGCAACAAAAGGATTCCTTGCAGCCTTCTCTTATATAAACCAGAAGATCTATGCCTTTCAGTTGCATTCTCCTTTCTTGACCAGCCACATGTTCCTGAAGCCAAATCCAGAAACCCAGATCCCTTCTGGGATTTGCAAACTGTAACCAGTCCCTTCCTAGGAAGAGAAAACTCAACCCTGTCATTTCTTTTGCTCATTGTTATTTAACCAGTTTTTGGTTTCACTTTAACCTGTAATATAGCCTGTTGTTAACATACAGTAAATAAGCTTAGAAGACCCTGTTTGGCCAGGGATGCTTCTCAATAACTAATCCCAGCACCCCTGACAAATCAGCATTCATGTTTGCTGTTGCTTTCCACTGGATCAAGTCTACCTGATTTTAACTAACTTCTTTAACCATCAAGCACAAAAAAAACCTATTCTTTCTAAACTCCAAGAACATACCAAAATTAATTCCTGTGGAACATTCACAGGGAGCACGAACCATGCTTCTGCCTCTCTGGCTTCATTCTGAAAAATAGCCTGCAACTGAAAGTTTGATCTTAACTGTCTTAAGCAACCAATGAACACCTAACGTTCAGCATCCATCCATTTTCTTATCCACTTTATCCAATGCATGGTTTCAGATCCAGAGCCTAACCCATCAAGCAGCGGGTGCAAAGTGGAATACACCCTGGACAGAAAACCAGTCCATCATAGGGTACACACAGACAAGCCAGTTAATTTACCAGCTTGTCTTGGGACTGTGGGTGGAAACAGGAGTTCCTTAGAGGAAACCCACACAAACATGGTGAGAACATGCAAACTCATATAGTACTCCAGGAACTGAACCCAGGGCCCTAGCACTGTGAGGCAGCAACACTAACCGCTGTGGCACCATGTTGTCTTCTTTACCAACTCTCATCACCCAAAAAACTAATCTTAATCTAACACTAACTAATTGAAGCATTTCTAAAGGTGGGAAGGAGCGTAGGAGGGACTGCTTTTTCTGACTTATCTCCCTATTTAAAGAGAACCCTATCTCACATCACCAGCAGCATAAACTTGTACCTATTCTTCTTTAAAATCCTCTACATCGTAACATCAAGGCCACTCTCCAGATGTTTTTCATTAAATGAAAGCCAGATCATTTAAATGAAAAGCAGGTTAGAAGTGTGATTCAGTGTTTATGAAAGATTAAGTACTCTCCTGATAGGTGAACTACTTTTGCCCCTCAAGAGGAAAGTTTAATGTCACCAGTGTGTGCTTCCTGTGTAGATACTGTATATGAATGTGAAACTTGGACTCTAAATAAAAAGAATGATTCAGAAACTACAAACAACACAGAGACGCATGGGAGGGTTCTTACTGAGAATAAAAGGGGGCAGAATATGAAATGAAAGGATGAGAAAGCAAGCATTTGACATTACTGGAGGAGTGGAGAAAATAGAATGGCCCCTGTACAAATAAAACAAGAACAGTGTGACAGCATAAAGCGAGAAAGAACTAATACCATTCTATGGCCTTTAATGTAAAAGAGTTTACAAGATCAGACCTACAATAATCATTTTGTTTTTTCAAAATGTTACATTTGTTCAATTAATTTAGAGTAACTATTAATTAGCAATTAGACCAAAAACTGTTGGAAGTAGCTTTGAGTATTTGTCTCATCATGACATCAAGTGGTTTAATTGATATTTTTTCATTATGCTAATGAAACTAAAAATTATTCTTCTAAAGTTGATTATTATAAATTGAAGTAAGCATAATTTCATGATTAACAAGTTGTTTGACTTTGTTTTGTTCACAGTTGAATAGCACATAACATTTATATGAAAGAAAAAATACAACTTCTGTTCATTTATTTGGAGTATTTTTATGCAATTTTTTTGCAGGGGCTGCAATTGTTTTTTAAACTAAACACAAGATATTAGAAATTATTTGTGTTTGTTGCTTAACACTTAGACCAGAGCTATCCAAACACAGGTCTTTAGAGCTATAATCCATAATCAATCTGATTTTATAGGCCTTAAATCATCAGTTTCTATACACCTGGAACAATTTGTTTTAAATGCTAAACTATCTGATGTATTCAACAATTTTCACGTGAAATAAAAATACCAATACCATGTAGTTCTTGAAGACTACAGTTGGCTAATTTTCACTTAACTGAACCAATTAGATTCCAAAATTGATCAAATCTCATGTACTAAAAATCTTTATCATTTTATGATTAAAAGGTCCCATAGATTGTGGCTCTCCAGAACCACAGGTTGGTAACCTTGAATAAGGCAAAACTCAAAGGATTTCGTGGAAATAATTTAGATTTATCACATCAACTACATACAGTAGTGCATTTTGACTCCTATGAGTCATACTGTACCTAAGGTACTTATGCAACGATTTCTGCCCTGGTCATGGGGGAGAATTGTGTTTTTTGGTTTTTCTCAAGCCATTTTCTTAATCAGAGACTGATTTTATATGTAACTTAGAGCATATTTTAAAATTTGGGTTCAGATCTTAAACATCAAGTCTTGAGTATTAAAACTCCCATCATTCAGGTGAAGAATGACTAGTTCGTCGTAAGAAGAACCAATCGAACTTACAAAGATGGGAAAAAAAGTTATTGCGAGACTCTCTGATACATTGTCATTAATATCAGATTTGAAATCTGAATACTTGTAAGCTTTAGTTAGCCATTTATTAATAATGAAACAAGTCGTTTCGTTATTCCATAATCTGAGCTTTTTTTCAACCTTTGGAGTGCTCAGATAGTGAACATGATTTCAGTGCAAAGATAACCCAACAGACCTACAGTACTGTTTTAAATACAAGTGGCATATGAATCAAGTAGCCTTTAACTTGCTCATTGCATTCTTTAAATTCATTATAACATTTGAATGGCTAGGGGGAACAGTTTTGGTTTTCATCTCACCTATCACAGTATGTTTTAAAGAATACCACAATTATGCCATACTGTATATCTTCATATAGGAATTAGGTGGAACATCTTACAAGATGGTGCCTTGACAACAATCTGGCCCTGAATGTCAACAAGACAAAATAACTCATTGTGGACTTCAGGAGACCCAGGAAAAGTCACACCCCTATCAGCCTCAGGGACACCACAGTGGAAACTGTCAGTTGCTTCAGATTCCTCAGTCTGCAGATCTCCACAGACTTGGTTTGGTCTCACGACACTATAGCCAGTCTGAAAAAGGCAAAACAGTGGCTGCACTTTCTTTGGTGCTGAAAGAAATGTAGTATAGAGCAGCAGATACTCATTACCATTCTGCAGCACCAGTGTAAAATGTCCTCACTAGTGACACCACTATATGGTACAGCAATATTACCATGATAAAGATGCACTACAAAGGGATGTGGCAACAGCACAGAAGATTATAGGATGTAATTTACCATCAATCTGTAAGATTCACACCATCCGCTGTTGCAATAAAGCCCAATCCATCATTCAAGATCTCAACCATACCAGGCACAATCTGTTTTCCTCCCTTTGCTCTGGAAAGCGGTACCGCACTATTGAAGACGGACCACTAGGCTTAAGAACAGCTTCTGCCTTACTGCTGTGCATATCATAAGCAGCTAACTATGCAATGCTTCAGAACTCAATGCACCTCTGCACTATGCACATTTGACTTGGACTACCATGCTTTTTTTCACTACCACATATAGATTGTTCTCCACAACGTATTTTTTTTGTTCTGGTTGTAACTATTTATTATGTACTGTTTTGTAATGTACTGTCTACATTGTGTGATGTTGTCTGTTGTACTGTGTCATCTCCTGAGAGATTGGTACAAATAAGAATTCCACTGTACATGTACATATGGCAATAAACTCCTGTACCTCTAACTGATTTAATCTGGCTTTGACTAAATCCAGTTGCTTAGAATTTTTATAAAGATTTAAGAATCTTTAAATTCTGTACTGATTTAAAGTCTGGAATTGGTAAGAATGTGGCTCAAAGTCCGTCTTAAAAAAACTGATAAAAAGGTAAATCTGTTATCAGCACATCACATGTAATCAATATGTGTGTAAATTAATGCTTCCCACCCCTTATACCAAGAAGAAAGAGGAAATATAGTAATATGTCTTCGAAAAGGTGCATTAGAAAAAAGCAAAAAAGGGGAAAAGAGATAAATTTACTGGAGTCAGAGGTACACCTGAAATATAGCAGAGGATCCAGTTATGATGGAGACTGTAGATTCATTTTTTAATTTAATTATACTTATAGAAAAGAAAGGGATCTCATGATACGTACATTTTCTCAGTACACCATGAGCAGCAAGCTGCATGATATCCCTGATCTAACCAGATTACTAACCTCAGTCATTTTTCCATTCAGTGAAATCAATTGCCTGGTCAGCAGTGTAGTAAAGGCTGAGGTGTCACACTGTTATTCTGACAGCTCCGGGGCCCCTGAAGTTATTCCAAATCAAAGAATTTGACATGGAAAGCTTTATTCGTAATAGGGCTGCCTGATACTTAAAATTGAACCAGTTGGTTCCACACATCACATATTTTGAATATATCCCATAATAAAATTATGTATTTGGTGCTGAAGTATGTATGAGGTGTTTTCCAGAGCTCAATTCTTTAAACATGACAGGTTACAAATCTGCAATGTTTCCTGGCTACATTCTTGAGACCATAAGTGAGCGGCAGAGGTAACAAATGCACACAATTTTGACAGAAAATTGTCAGCTAGACTGTCCCATGTGCCATGGTTATTACACAATGAAATCTTTTTAGCACCTAAAATGCAGCATTGTTAAAATGGTCCTCTTGACAATCAATGTCACGCAAAAGGGGTTCTTCAAAATATAACTGTCTGCTGGATCACTGAAAAGTTGATATTTTTGCAAAACTAATCAAGCATGTTTTATTCCCTTTTTAAGTTAATAAGATTAAAATCATTCTTACTGCAGCATATCACCCTGAGGCAGCTCATCATGACAGCATGTTATGACTATATTAAGGTATTAGATTTATACTGAACCAGGGCATTAATTAGCTGACTAAGAAATAGACAGCCTAAAACCTCTCTCAATTCAGTTAACATTCAGATCACCAGGTAGTTTAAGCTCTAATTTATCCCCTAGTGCATACCCACATAAAACACTTTCCTCTGAAGTTCAAGGTATTAAAACCCTGAGGGCAATACAACCATCCTAGAATCATATTATTAGACCCTCAAATTATCCTTACATGCTACAGATAGAATCAACAAGGCTTTATTATGGGAGAAATAAATTTATTTTTTTTATTTTTAGGTATTAAGTAGTAAGGAAAGAAAATTGTGCAGATTTGCCAAACTGATTTTCCCTTTTTCACCATATTACCACCAGTAATTACTGACAGAGTCTGTTGTGACAGAAACATGATGTGAATAATCTTGAGCAATGACAGGCTATGTTTGTGACTTTTTTCTTTGCAGCAGAAGCCTCCATTTAAGTGACACTTGTCACTTATTCTAACATTTGCCCATTATGTGCATATGTAAGGAAGTTACTTCATGAACCCAGTGAACACAAAATCTAGTGAGCTTTTGACACTGTGCCATGAACACTAACAGTTCAGCAAGGAATTTGGTGCTTAGTTTGGAAATAAAAAATAATGCATAGAGTTTAGAGACTTGGTTATACCATACTTAAATATATTATATGCAGTTTCTTAATATTGTGATATTGTTCCTTAATGCACTGTTGTGGATTTGTAAGCTGTCAGCTGTTCATTTCTCTTGATATGATAAATACAGTATATAGCTGTATGGAGAGAGAGTTCCCTCTACATTTATAAGGACAGTCAGGCAATTTGTATTCAGGATCAGGAAATTAATAGGAATAATAAATAAAGTATAATGTACACTTTATGTTTGGGTAATTAGATGCATACATTTGATAAAATAAAAAAATAAACATACATATTCAACTCAGTGATTTCAAGTGACCTTTAGTGTAAGGAAGCTTTGACTTTGTATAATTAGTACGTAGTATAATTCACAATGTAAAAACAGTATTTAGTTGTGTATCTCTTTCAGTCAAAAATTACATTAAGACCATAACTCACTGAACTCAGTGAACTACTTATATAGACATTTTAAATGTTTTGTGTTCTGACATTGTTTTTATAGCATACAACTGTAAGCTCAATCAAATTTATATCTGGAGATTGGCTTGGCCAGTCCAAGATTTTCCACATTTTTTCTCCTGATGAACTCCTTGGTTGCATTAACTGTATGTTATGGATCACTGTCATCCTGCATGGTGAATCACTGCCCAATATGTATGAAAGATTTTTCTACATACTGTAAGCAATCAAAATCATTTCTGCTAACTTCGGAATTGATTTCTCTGCTGTCAGAGTTACATCATCAACAAAGATGAGTGAGTAAGCCATGACCATCACCTCCACCATGCTTCAGAATTTGCTAAGAATTGCAAAGATGAGCTGGGGGAGTTTTGGAAGAAGGTTTAATGTACAGATGAGATCAAGATCATCTTTACAGTGTGTAGAAAGAAACTGCAGATGCTTTAAAAACACTAGCTCATCTGTGAAGCATCTCATGCATAACAAATGCCAAACCTTAGAGAAATCTTATAAGAAAAATAACACGTTCCACATATGTTTCCATTCAATAAGCTAAATTTAGCGTTTGCTTTGATTCTGTAGTATGTACAGTGCCTTACAAGTACTCACCACATTCTGCTTGCTTCTACGAAGAATTGGCATTACCACGTACAGTATTACCAAGGGATGTAAATACTTATGTAATCAACATATTTTAGTTTTTGATATTTCTTTGCAGTTTTTTGCTGAGATTTATCTTCTGTCTGCCAAAAAGTGTTCAGTTGTACCATTCAAGTTTTGATTGAAAACATTCACTTGAAAACTGTGTATACTGTACAGTACAGTGGTGTGAAAAAGTGTTTGCCCCCTTCCTGATTTCTTATTTTTTTGCATGTTTGTCACACTGAAATGTTTCAGATCATCAAACAAATTGAAATATTAGACAAAGATAACACAAGTAAACACAAAATGCAGTTTTTAAATGAAGGTTTTTATTATTAAGGGAAAAAAAAATCCAAACCTACATGGCCCTGTGTGAAAAAGTGATTGCCCCCTAAACCTAATAACTTGGTGGGCCACCCTTAGCAGCAATAACTGCAATCAAGTGTTTGCGATAACTGGCAATGAGTCTTTTACAGCGCTGTGGAGGAATTTTGGCCCACTCATCTTTGCAGAATTGTTGTAATTCAGCCACATTGGAGGGTTTTCGAGCCTTGCCACAACATCTCAATCGGATTCAGGTCAGGACTTTGACTAGGCCACTCCAAAGTCTTCATTTTGTTTTTCTTAAGCCATTCAGAGGTGGACTTGCTGGTGTGTTTTGGATCATTGTCCTGCTGCAGAACCCAAGTGCGCTTCAGCTTGAGGTCACGAACAGATGGCCGGACATTCTCCTTCAGGATTTTTTGGTAGACAGCAGAATTCATGGTTCCATTTACCACAGCAAGTCTTCCAGGTCCTGAAGCAGCAAAACAGCCCCAGACCATCACACTACCACCACCATATTTTACTGTTGTTATGATGTTCCTTTTCTGAAATGCTGTGTTACTTTTACGCCAGATGTAATGGGACACACACCTTCCAAAAAGTTCAACTTTTGTCTCGTCAGTCCACAGAGTATTTTCCCAAAAGTCTTGGGGATCATCAAGATGTTTTCTGGCAAAACTGAGACGAGCCTTTATGTTCTTTTTTCTCAGCAGTGGTTTTCGTCTTGGAACTCATTTTTGCCCAGTCTCTTTCTTATGGTGGAGTCATGAACACTGACCTTAACTGAGGCAAGTGAAGCCTGCAGTTCTTTGGATGTTGTTGTGGGGTGTTTTGTGACCTCTTGGATGAGTCGTCGCTGCGCTCTTGGGGTAATTTTGGTCGGCCGGCCACTCCTGGGAAGGTTCACCACTGTTCCATGTTTTCGCCATTTGTGGATAATGGCTCTCACTGTGGTTCACTGGAGTCCCAAAGCTTTAGAAATGGCTTTATAACCTTTTCCAGACTGATAAATCTCAATTACTCTGTTTCTCATTTGTTCCTGAATTTGTTTGGATCACAGTATGATGTCTAGCTTTTGAGGATCTTTTGGTCTACTTCACTTTGTCAGGCAGGTCCTATTTAAGTGATTTCTTGATTGAGAACAGGTGTGGCAGTAATCAGGCCTGGGTGTGGCTAGAGAAATTGAACTCAGCTTTCCAAAGATGTGATAAACCACAGTTGATTTATGTTTTAACAGGGGGGGCAATCACTTTTTCACACAGGGCCATGTAGGTTTGGATTTTTTTTTCCCTTAATAATAAAAACCTTCATTTAAAAACTGCATTTTGTGTTTACTTGTGTTATCTTTGTCTAATATTTCAATTTGTTTGATGATCTGAAACATTTCAGTGTGACAAACATGCAAAAAAATAAGAAATCAGGAAGGGGGCAAACACTTTTTCACACCACTGTACCTCATTTGTAATGTAGAAAAATGGGACATCTTTGGAAGGGGGTAAAAAAAAAACTAATTTAGTGATGTGTTGTGATCAAAGTGCAGATTCATGAAGTTTTACACAATTGAGTACTTAAGAGATAGTCATTACTATAAGGCATTAGTGGAAGATCAATTTTTTTCTCAAAGGTTTGAGCTCTTTATAAGATACTTAGCTGTAAAGTGAATCATTGTCCCTCAGGTTAGTTAAGAACAATACAGAAATACTGTGGGAAATAAAAAAATGTCTCTCATGTCAAACCACCTACAAGAATTTTACATGAGAGCTTTTATGTTATATTGGTTTATTGGGAAAGCCAACAGGGGCCTGATTTGGACTAAGTAGTAGATCTATTTAATATCTAAATACTACCATTTCAAATACCTCTCCTTGATCATGTATTATGTGCCATACCATACTCTAGTTTTAGCTGCTGGTGTTCAGCATATTATTAGCTGGTAGAAAATACGGAGGACTTTACCCAGACTTACGGACATTAGAATTTCAACAGCAAGTGTGCATTTACAGTATATGTAGTCGAAGGTTTAGAAATCTGAAACGCTTACACTTTGAGACCACTTAATGATAAAAAAAGTGTTTATAAAGTGCTAAAATTAAGAAACTTACAGCAAACTTGAAATTAATTTAGCCCTTTGAATGCAGTGCAAAACAAAACATTTATCAAAACATTTTAAACATATTCTTATCTGCTGTATGATACATCTGTGAGCCATTACCTGACAAAGAAAGTACACCAAAATATAGAAAGTGCCACAGAAAACAAAAAGCTAAGGACATCAGCATCCTCTCAGCTGTGCATAACCAAGAGGTAACCCTATTTCCCCATGTTATTTAGAATAATGAAATAACTTCCCTTATTTTAGAAATAGCCATATATCGAACCCAGATATTAATTCTGCAAAGTTAATCAATGATATTCATTGGTATATTAGGAGAAGTAGTGAAGTTACTGTTGTAAATGCCACCCTTGAGATACAGTACTACAGTCTTTAAACTAACCTTCTCTGTTTTGTACAGTCAAAATCTATATGCTGTATAACAAAAGCCATGTCAAGAGCACTTTGATAATATAAGAGTGTAAGGGGTAACGTAATAGAAAGGGTATACAGTATGGAAAAGCTTATACCCTTGATAGTCTTGCCACAATAATATTTAAAGTTCCCAGCTAAATACCAGCTACAGTACTACAAATACCAGCAATCTGTGAGTAATGTGAAGGCCAACTGACCATTTCACTAAGATTATTGTTTTCCATTGTTCCTGGAACTTGAGTGTAAAACAGCTTGCACAGCTCCGGGTTCTTTGTTTGGAGACCAGTAAAGGGAAGTAACAATTAATGTTACTTCAACAAACAAAACAATGCCGTAGGTGACGTTTTCTGATCTAAGTGTGAGAGGAAAAGAAGTTCTTTATAACAGTTGTGATGAAATCATAATAGGGCATTTGCCCTCTCAAATATTTTATAAGGATAAGTGAATAATGAAAGAGTGAAAGAAAAGTGAAAAGTGAAATAAGTGAAAGAACTCGTCTCTAGCGTCCAATCTAGTCATGTGTTTGTTAAAACAGTGATAGTGAGCACCAAACCTCTGTTACGCACATGGATAATTTGTCTTGTCCACCTAAAGATGTAAAACATATATTGTGAAAAATGGACAAGTATATTTAGTAAGTGATTTGTGTAAAGAAAATGTTAAATGTTAAATGTTATTAACAAAAATGTGAAATGTTATTAACAAAAGCAGGGGTAGTGATTTGTAATTTATTTTCAGTTATCCATTTTTCTTATGAATATATATTTTCCTGGCAGCACAGCGATGCAGTGGTTAGCATTGTTTCCTTGCAGGGCTGGGGCCATAGATGCAGTTCCTGGGGAGCTATTTGTGTGGAGTTTGTATGTTCTCCCTGGGTTTCCTCCAGGTGCTCTGGTTTCCTCCCACAATCCAAAGACATACTGGTAAGTTAATTGGTTTCTATAAAAAAATTGTATGTGTGTCTGTGTGTCTGCCCTGTAATGGACAGGCATCCCATCCTGGGTGTATCCTGTCTTTTGCCCATTGCTTGCTGGGATAGGCTCCGGCTCCCCTTAAACCCAGTATTGATCAGAGAGGTAAGAAAATTGGTGGCTGGATATATTTTCCTCTGTAAGAAATTAGTGGTATACACCATTCATGTTTTCTGTTTCATAAAATAACATAATTCTCTGTAACAAATTGCAAATGACTGACATCACATTAAAAAGAGGACTTACTGGTAACTCCTGATGTGTGTCTAGAAAGCTAAGTCAAATAAAGCAGCTCATTACATTGGAGAGGTAATAGATGAATTGTAAAATTGTACACTATAACTGTAAATGACTAGTTTGACATTCTAAGTCATCTAAGTCAGCAGCTGGTATAATCTGTCTTTGTTAAAGCTAATATATATTTCTGTCATTTACAGCAAATAAAAATATGTACACAAAATTAAATATTTAAGGATATAAGGACACAAGCTTGAAGAGCATAAAGGGCCAGTGTATCAATCTTGTTCAAGACATCATTGATAGATGAATGTTCCAAAACACTTCTAAAATACTCTAATATTCTAAAATAAAAAATGAATAGGTATATTTATACATACACACAGATCTTAACTATGCAGTGCTATCGAATTTACTTATTTCAATGATGTATTAGGAGTTGTTGTGTTATTATAGTAGTGAATGTTAGAGCTAACAAATGTGTTACCTTCTCAATATAAAATGAAAAAACATTATGCAGCAGTTTGAAGATGTCAGTGTGTTTAAAGTCCATCAGTCCACTATCAGCTTACTCTAGCAGCACTATCAGTTGAGAGGAAGCACTTTGATTGGCCCAGACGTGTTCAACCCCCATGTATTATCAGGTTCAGAAAAAATGATTACAATTACTGCTGTATCCTGATATCTCAGAAACCCCATGGACCCAACTGCAGTCATCAGACTGTCCTAAAATAACATGGCACAGCACCAGACATCAAAACTGCAGTTAGCACATCAACATCGATGACAAATAGGAAAAACTGGTGTTTTCAGATCCTATCTGCATCACATCTGGCATTGACAGAGAAAGTGACATCCTAAAAAGTCTGTGTGTATTTATATACTAAGTGGAAGAAAACCTCTGTGATCTTTGTACAATTTCTCCTCCAATCTACAGTATGCAATGGTTGAACCTCTAAAGTGTTTCAGTGTACATAAAACGTGTAAATTTAATTGGAGTTTTAAGCTACAAATAAAGACTTGGTTTGACCTGTGCTATCAGCTGTAGAAACACCTCAACAACAAAAAAAAATCTTCTTTCAAGAGGAAAAAGATCCAGTGCTTTTTAATTATTTGAATTTCCTTATGACTGTTTTTCACTCCTGGTCCTGGAGTACTTCTGTGTTGGTTTTTGTTTCAACTAGGCTGTTAATCACTAGTTCTAATTGTCAGATCTTCTTCCTGGTTTAGACTTTTTTTCTACACTCCGTCATCAGTTTCAAAAATACCCTGAAGTGCCTTAATTCCAACAACTTCAGCACACATACTATAACTTTATGCAGTCTTTCCTTAACTTGGTAATTTAGAATTATTTCTGACAAAACAGCTCTTAATATGAGATCAATAGATGTGAACAGACACAAGTGGGAATGACATTGTATCAGCTCCCACAGTGAGTCAATGTGCTTCCTTCAGCTTAAGTCCAATTGTCTGTATTTCAGCTAGCATACCAGAACACAAACAGTTCTGCAACTCAACTTAGCACATTATTTCAAATCAATTACAAATCTCACACAGCTTTTATTAAAGCTGAAAGTGTAACAGTTCTTGGGGTTTCCACCCTTGCTGCTCCTGCCCTGCCAGTTCGTCCCTCACTGCCAAGCCGCAAACCAGGGTCTCCAGTGTCACGCAACAGGGAACAGCCAGCTGAGCTATAGGAGAACTCCACCAACCCAGGCAGCTGAGATCCCTGTTATACGCAGGGGCGTATTCGTTACAAAAGCAAGTTTTGAAAAGGTTTTAAACAGAAAATGAATTAGCCTGTGAGTAAGAGCTTGGCTGGAGCAAAACCCAGCAGACCAGATTTAAGATCCAATGGTTTATGACATGTCTTTTGGACCCGACCCTATTCTGGACATCTTCTGCATGGTGAACCAAACCGAGCATGGAAATCTAGATTTGTCCAATAAATATAACCTCATTAGATTGGAAATTGATAGTTGACTAGAACCTAAACATAAAATTTGGAAAACAATTAAAAACGTGGAGCTTTTAAAGGCACATTGTCAAGTCCAGCCCATACTGTATATTTCAAAGAGTATCTCACAGTATCTCAAGGGATACAGTAAACAGAAGACTTGATCAAATAAATCGTGATTTCAAAAATTCAAGTTATTTAAATCTTAAAATGATAATGGACAAACTGTCACATTCTTTATTATATCCTTAGGCACAGTCAAAATTAATTTACTCAGTTATGAGCAGAAAGATTTTTTTACCAGGTAGATATTACCATGCAATGTAGCAGAATGCAGTACATGCAATGGTGAATTGGATGAAGCAGATAGAAAATGTGCAGATTGATGGATTAAATGTAATAGGTTGGTAACACTATTGTTTGAACATCTATGAACATCTATGGCTTCATTACTTTGTTCTCCTCCCCACTAATAGCTGATGTGTGGTGAGCGTACTGACGCACTACAGCTGCCGTCCAGGTGGATGCTGCACATCGGTGGTGGTGGAGGGGAGTCCCCATTACCTGTAAAGCAAGCAATGGGCGAAAGGCAGAATACACTCTGGATGAGACACCAGCCAGCTGCTGGGCACACAACAACACAAACACACACCCACACAAGGCCAATTTTTATGTAAGTCAATTCACCTACCTACTGTCCAGTATGTCTTTAGACTGTGTGAGGAAACTGGAGCACCTGGAGGCAACCCACATGAACACAGCTCCATGTGACTTGCACAGTTGTCTAAACTTTGGGACTTAAACTTATTCTGTTGATCACCAGAGAAACACAGCTGGACTTTCATTGACATGCCTGAATATCTCTTTATGCCACTATGCTGTTTTTTTGTCTCTCTGCCCGACCAATCAATCACTCCCTGTGCACAGACGTTGTCCCAGTTCAGCTCAAAGCTAACCCAGACATCCCACTGGAAAGAATGGACTGTAAGCGCAAGGCTATTGCAGGATCATTCTCTCTTTCTCCCTGATACCTCAAGCTGCATCAGGACTGGAGTGGCATTGAACCAGCAGACATTGATTCAGCAATGCTGGATGGATCCTTTCAACTTGTTCCTTTATCTTTATCTGTGAGAGTTATGAATCCATAAGCACAGGTCAATATCCAGCATTACCAGTCTCAAGAATTCAATTGCTTTCCTGATACATGTTGATAAAAAATTCAATAAAAGAAATAATAATTGCTTATGAGTATCTGAATGTTGAGTATGTTAGTGAGACTGATTAACAACATAGTGTAACCAGAGGCATTCTAAATGCATCATCCTGGTTTTTGTATCTCTTCTTGATATCTGCTCTAGCTTGATAACCCTCATATACATAACTGCTGTTTGTATTTAGAGTTTTACATACTGTATTTACTTTGAATGCTTTTATGTACACATTATTTTATGTATCAATAAATGTAGACTCCTTGTTATTCTGTCAATTGATCCCTAATAGCCAAAGTAAATTCACACAATTTACTGTTACAACTAAAATTGTGCCAGTTAATTCACACAAACCCCTACATAATGATGTTTTAATAAACTCAATATTTAAACCTATTTTAAATAACACTTTGTGGAATGCTGTCCAAAGAATGAATACTGTCTTAACAAACCTCAAACTTATAACATCTTGTGAAGAGATCCCCAAGACATATTATTATTGAGTATTTATTTCTTATTTAGTTTTGTCTGAGAAAGTTAAAATTTTAAACCATTTTCGAACAAATCAGAAGCCAGAATCTAACTGCTGAAGTTTTGTTAAAATTCAATAATAAAAACATTGCCATTCCAAATCTTTATATGGATATATCTTTTGTTATGCTGAGACAGGAGAGTGATAGAGTAAAGTTTTGTTTTTATTGACCATTTTGTAATGGTTAAAAAAGAAATGCAAACAATATTGTATCCCTTATTTTAAAATAGATTTATACGATCTTAAAATTGCCATTTCTTTTCCCAGTATGCTTGCATGAATTCATTTGTGAACCGAGTTCAGGAATCATCCATGACTTACCTTATTACTATCCCAGATGGACAAACCTCTGTAGAGTTCTCCAGTAGTTTTTAAATTAGAAACTCAATCTTATCTGAATCCACAGATTTAGCTTTCTCCTTGGGCAAGTGTATAAAACCCTATCTTCCAGCTCAATGCCTGTCTATACAACTTAATACACCCTGCACAAAGAGAGCAACAAACAACTTTGCAAAACCTTTGAATCAATTCCAGCGAAAATAAGCCTTTTCATGGCTCTTCTCTGGAATTTTAGGGCTCTTCAGCTAACCTCCTGCATACTTTCAGTGTCAATACCCAATGTGATCTCTTACAGTTCATCAGTTAAAAGTAAAAGTAACTCTTCAGTCCTCCAGATGTTAAAGAAAAAAAATTGATCTCAGTTTTAAAGAGCATACTTTCTTATCTTCCTGTAGTTTGATATTATCATAGTAGGTATAAAAAAGTAGCGAGCACCCTGCCTGTTTCATCTCTGGCTATACCCAAGAATCTAATTGCTCATCTGTCTCTCTATGGAGAGTCAGCTTTTTATCACCACCCAAATAACCCTAAACCCCAACTCCAACTCCATACCTCAGACAAAAGAAAAGGTAAACTGCAGATAAATTAAGCTCTTGAAGAATAAATTGGCTTAAGTTTGTCTGATGTCGTGTTTCTTTCTTTTTTCTGAGTACAGTATGTCTAGAATACAAAAATTCCACATTATCCAGCTTTGTTTTAACATTTTGCATTTAAAAAAAACAATTGTTCTTGATTTTGTGTTGGTTCACTTGTAGCCACAAGACAACAGTTTAAAATGTCTTCCCCACAGTAAAGTGGCAAAAGACACCACCATTTACCCTCTTAGATTTCTAAACCTTCAATTACATTTCTTTGAAGATGTCTGTTTAGGTTCTGTTTAAAAAACAGTTCTGCCTCTTCTTCATTTTCAATATTTCATTTAAAATTTTATATATGATTTGTTCAAGGTTTTTAAAATCCCTTCAGAGTAGATAATTTTATAACTTCATTAAAAACATCATGTTTGTACACTGTACAGTAAACCATTAAACAGAACATAAACATAAATCAGAGCAGTTGTATATCATCTTCATTTTTTCGTGATTTAATTAATTTTGTGTTCTACTTGCTATTTTTATGATAGATATTCTGGTGCTCTTTCATCTTAAATTTCTATTTGCCCTGCTAACTTTGTTTTGCAGCTATGAATTACTCTGAATATAGACTTCATCAAATGTAGAAAAAGAAAATGAGCATGGAGAACATATGCTTATTTTGAATCAAGCTGGAAAGTCCATAAAGGAACATTCACTGCTGCACGGATGAAGATATTTTTTATTAAATTTTTATTCAGCCTTACAAAACACTGCAAACATCAATCAATGATGTGAGAGTTTGCATATAATACAGCAGAAAAAAATACTATACTGACAGAATAAATGCAACACAGATAATTCCAAATAGTAAAAAATAAGTTTTCAGTGTGTGTTTCTGTGTTCGTGTCTATCTACTCTGTGATGGACTGGCATCCTGTCCAGGGTCAACCCTGCCTTGTGTCCTTTACTTGCCAAGATGCTCCCCCACTACCCCGAATTGGAATAGTGTTTAGAAATGGTTGGACAGATGAAATGAGGTTGATGTGAGGTTCAAAGGCAGTGTTTAGTTTTTCACTAAACTTGACGTTTTGTATTATGGCCAAACAAATCCACTTTTGACTCATCTGTCTAGAGCACATTATTCCACAAGTCTTATTTTTTATCCAAGTGTTGCACATTTCAGCCATGCAGCATGTTGCAGCATGTCAGCCATGTTCTTCTTGGTTAGCCAAGGTTTCCTTCTGGCTATCCTCCCATAAAAGCCATTCTTAAATCTCAATGGTTTAACATGATGTCCTGATGGTGGATGATGTCATTTACCATAGTGAGAAAGGCCTGTAGATCCCTGGAAGTAACCCTGGAGTTCTTTGACATTTCTAGGAATGTCATACGGTCAGATCTTTGAAACAGTTTGGTAGGATAGCCACTCCTGGGTGGATTGGCAACAGTCCTGAGTTTTCTCCATTTGTAGATCTTTTTTTTTTACTGTGGAGCGATGGACTTCACATTGTTTAGAAATGGCTTTGTAACCCTTCCCTGACTGATAAGATGCAACAATAATTTCTTTAAGACTGTCACAGATTTCTTTTGATCTGGGCATGATGTTTCCTCAAGTTAGGTGTTACCTCATGTTAGTGTTTAGGACCAAACTTCCAAAGTTTCTAATTTAGATCACTGCCTGATGATCCACTAATTATTTGCACATTGTGGTGCACCTGATTCTACATAGCCTCTTAATTGAGATGGTAGAATTAAAGATGCTCTTTTATCATGCTGATACTGTATATTGACTACCAGATATTTTTTTAAAATAGTGGTAAAATAGAATCACTGAGTTTTGTTTGTCAGATGAGGACTAAGTGAAGGTGAGATATATCTTAATGTGGCAAACCATATTAAGGGGGTGTACTTACAATACATTTTCACCACACAGTATTTGCATCTGCAAGCTTTAGTTTCATGATTCAAAAGCCCCTTTTGTTCACCAAAGGGTTTATGTTCCTACTGTAGGTATGACTTTCAAACTATGATTTATCTCTCCTTTCACTGAGTGAGAATATTCCTTTGTACTTGATTACATACTGAACATTACATCAGGCTGTACAGTGTTTTGCAAATCAATGCATGTCTTAACACCAATGACTATGAAAGTAGCATTAAAGGTCCTGATAGTGTATTATTTTAATGGAAGATTTATTTTCTTATTTGATCAAAAATAATGTATGAAATAAGTTAATTATTTTTAGTTTTTCAGGATGTTATATGAAATTCTTGGGAACTCAAGTTCTCCTAAAATAAAAAATACTCAAGTAGAATATTGCAGTATAATGTTTTTTTATAAATAAATTATTAAAAAATATAGGAGTCAGCAATAAGTTGCCGTATCTACACTATGCATAAGAAAGCTGATTCATTATGATGCATTGAACAGTTGGTGCTGCAGAAGAGACAGCTGTATACAAAATTTACATTACATACTGTACCTTTTCATATTATAATTCCAATACCTGGGACAACATTAATAATATCACACTTTGCATACTTTATAATATTTCTTAGCATTTTAACCCTCAGTATGAAAAGTCACTGAGGTCTGTGTTCACAGATTATTAGATCCCAATATTAAAGCAGTGTAGATCTGAGCCACATCTAAATATCTTAAGAGCTCTACTGTAATAAAAAGGTACTATTTTTCTGCCACAGCACAATCTTCTAAGCACATTTATGCACTGATTTAATTTAGTATATATAAGAAGCATGTTATCTGAGCAGGAGCAGAAGAAATTGTTGGTTTGACTAGATCAAGTTCACCTTCATGCCATCTTTGCTTTGATCTTTTGTCAAGTTATTTTTTAGACAAAACCAAAACGAAGCTATAGCATAATGTAAAAATCACTTAATCTAGTAACACACCATTCTCCTGTTTGAACAGTTTTAGGACTGATAACTTCTCCAAAGATTTTTTGTATAAGTTATCTGAAAGACAAAAATGGAAATTTACCATGTTATGTGTAGTTTTTACTGGAAAGCTTGATGGTGATGTTGGAGAATTATTATTATAACTTGGTTTGCAATTCAACTAAGCAATTCAGGTTTCAGACAAAGCCACTGTGTGTGAATTATCTCAGGAACTCAAAGTTAATCACAAGAAAAGCATTTTGGCAGGCCTTAGACACAAAGCTGACCACAATATTTTTGCTGTTATTTGCTTTATTGTCAATGTTACGGTATTTGATTGCTCCAATTCAGGAAATATTGTTTATATACAGTACAGTATATACTGTATGGTTAATATTTTTGTGTAATTTATGTTTCACTTCATTATGAAGGTAATTTCAATCAAACTACAAGAAGTCGATGTGAAGTATTATTTCAAATGTAAAATTAAATTCAATTTAAAACAAATTCAATGTAAAACAATACTGAATGTAAAGAAAAGAAAACCTTTAAAAAACTCCAATTGCTAAGGATAGTACAGCTAGTTCTTTCATAGTGTTATAATATATGAATCCACCCCCCATTTCTATAGTGCTTTTCATCCCAAAGTGTTTTACATATAGGAAGAAAACCTCTTCATCCACTATTAAAATACAGCACTCACCTAAAGTATAGTGGATTGAATGAAAAAAATTGAAAATTGATGATGATTTCAGGGGGTAACTTAACTAGACCAGATGATGCAAGTAGAGGGAGCCCCACTCTTACAAACCATCCCTGGGATCCTTAATGACCATGTTGTCAGGATCTAGTTTTAAAATCTGATGTCTCCGTTATAAAAATCAGTCAACAGAGTATTTGTAGAAGAAAGAAGCATGCACATTACCCTGCCCTTTCCTCAGATTTTCCAAAAGTGGCAAGCCTTCCTCTATGTAAGCCCCCTGACTAGGGTCATGAGTAGAGAGCTCTCCTCATATGGGAAAGACCTCTATTTACTCAGCTGGATTAGCCCACTGTGCCCACACTCATTCACCCCCCCCCCCTTGTGTGTGCTGCATGCCAAAACCACTTCAGAGCCCATGCACAGAAAAGCATGCTCCCTACATCCACCCCATCCTAAACAGTCACACATAGACATGTACACAACAACATTACAACTCCAAGGTTTGTGTTCTTTTGCATTTACATGTGCATTTCATGAGATCATATTCCTTTTCTTCCTTTGAAAGTGACACATCTTATGTCTTCTCTGACCACATTATCTTAATGAGAGTGTTACCTGTCAGAATTATGACTGTAATACTGTAGGTTAAGCTTTTTTTTCTGCATTAATAGAAATAAATCACAAAATATGTAAGTCCTCAGTAAAGCCAGACATTCAGGCTGCCTTCTTCAAAAAACTGAGGCAAATAAAAAAAGTAACCTTTTCTAAGAATATGTACAGTATATATATATAAAAAAGATAACTGGCAAAAGGAAAAAGAGGATCCCAGTATAACCTGTGTTCACAGCTTATACTGTGTTAGTACAGTAACTGTATACTGTATGTTAATGCTACCATGAAGAAAGCAGTGCAGTGAATGTTTTTAAGTTTTAAACCTCTGAAAATGTTTGCTGTAAGGATATTGTGATCCAGTTCTACCAAGTAATTATTAAGAGTGTGTTGTCATTTTCTCTTATAGTGTTTGGAAGCAAAAAGTGAGAAATGTCAGCTTGAGAAGGTTGTTCAGACAGCATCTAAGATCATGGGCTGTGATTTACCCTCTCTTGCCACATCCTGTGCTGAGTGGTCAACCAGAAGGGCTAAGTTACACCCAGCCCACATATTACAGATCTATCAGGTGAAACCCAGCAGTTTTAGGAACAGTTTTTATCCTATGGCACAGACTTTGCTAGAGGTTTTGCACTTCTGTCTGTAGTACTCTGTATGTGTCTGAAATTGTATTCTATACATTTATATGCATAGTCTGAAGCAATTTATGAGTGCACTCAGAGGGTTACGCATCTCTGAGGCACTCCCATCTGCCCCAGCAAATGGAAAAGGAAAATGTGCCAGAGATGCATGCATAAATCCACTGAGCATACTCCAGAGTGCAGGAGCCTGGAGGCAGACAAATCCCGGCACACAGCACGACAGAAAAAAACACCATCTAAGAATAAACCAAGAGGGGCTGATAAAGCCAGCCCCATAGGGGGCTTCTCAGAGGTGAGGAGGAGAGGAGGTCCACTGATAGAAAGGAAAAGGAGCTTTCCTTAATACCCATAAATCCCACATGACCGAAAAAGGTGAGTTGTAAGAGGGCACTCCGTGGAGAAGCAGGAAATGTGTGGCTCAGATTTGAGCAAGGGTTAGGCAGGTCTATAGAGACAGCCTCCTGAGAGAAAGTCTTGTCTCACTATGAAACTTAGAAGCTGCCTTAGAAAAACTATGGAGATCTATAATCCCAGGGGGATTAGGGACAGAACCAATCCCTCACATCAAAGAAGCTATGTGTCACTGAAGGTCTGTTGTCCAGATTGGGTAGCAACTTGTCTCCATGATTACAGCACAGGCGGCTTAGGGGTAGAGGACCCAGACATATAGTGTTTCAGAGTAATGTAGCCCCTTTACAGTTAAAGAAATCCCAAAAGTAATCTAAAATGCTACAGAAATGTCAGGAAATAGGGCTCCATGAGCTGTGGTTTGACACTCCTGTTGACGAGTGGTGACCTTGCTGCACTAATTATAGTTAAATAAAACACTTGTGCAGAAGTACAATATTCAATTGAATGGTCGTTTGCAGTAGTTTTGTGGTTAGAGCTGCTGATTCACTACTGTTGAATCCCAGGTTCAATTATGAGCTCATGCACTCTGTGCGAGTTTGCATATTCTTCCTATGCTTGTGTCAATCTTCACTCTGGTTTCTTCCTAAAACATTATAGTTATGTTAGTGTCTCTAACTTGTCCCAGTGTGCCCTGTGACAGACTGACATTTTGCCCAGGGTATAGTTCCACCTTGAGCATGGTACTTCCAGGATAGGCTTCGAGTTGCAGTGACCCTCCCCAGGAATAATCAGCTTTCTTGTAATGCATGAATGATTGTTTTCATTAGGGAAAAGTACTTGTGCACTCTACAGTGGAAAATCCAATGAAGGTATACGGAGAATCCTGGTTTGGATTGGTCACCAATTCTCAAAACACATACTGTATTTGTACAGTATGTAACAAACAACTCGACAGTGTGATAAAATTAGAAATGAGCATTCTATCGAGTCAATAACAAAATCAGGTTCTGTGCAGTGTCACCGCTTAAGTCAAAGAATGCTGAACATTGCATGGCACATGTTTTCTTTTATTTTCCAGCACAGCCTTATGAGAGTAATAATCAACTCAAATTTAGATATTTATTAATATGTATTAAATTATTATTAATCATTTGTATTAACACTAACCCTTTTAATATAATACTTTTAATATTAACAGTTAACCTAGGCAGTGTTTCATATCAAATATTTCATCAGACACACTGTCTAAGTTATGTGGAGTATTTAATGGAGGGGCACCCAAACTTTTATGCTTGAAATTTCAAATAATTTACTAGTAAACATAAAACAATAATGCTGAATTTGCCTATTTCTGCCATTGGCAGATGTAATGTTAACACTAAAATATTATATTATGTTTCACACATTCTCACTACAAACGTTCTTAAGAATGAACCTTTTCTTGTTTCAAACACATTGCTAAAATATTAAGAACCACACAATGTGGTTCCTAACATTCAAAAATATTACACCGACAACATAAACTTAGCTCTTTAATCAGTACAAAATAAAAAGCACTTTTATTAGTATTTCTATCATTTCTAGTAAAGCTATTGTCTCTTGCTTATATATACAGCTAAGACTGGTATACTGTATAGCTTCCAGTGCACTATGTACTTGCATTTATGTTTCTAAAGCTTAAGCAAGTAACAAGTTTTGTTCAAATGTCTTAGTGCTCCTGTACAGTTGATCAATTATAAATTATTTCCATCAACGTTTTATTTCATTTGCCAAAACCTAGCTTTCATACTTTGCTTAACCACCAAACAACCTGGATATACAGTACATTACATCTCCATATTTTATAATCAGTTTACCCAACATCACTCTAAACTGCTGGTGATTTAGAGCTTTTGATCTGATGAAGTTCACAGTTTTGATCTTGCTGCACTTGATGTAAGATAGTAAAGACATCTCAGAATATTTCCTGTTTTCCTCTGTTTGAGTAACTACAGCGCACCTGTAAGCAAACCTTGCTAGTGCCCTGTCCATTGCTATCCCAGCCATCCTTCCCCAAGGTTGCCCATATTCACCTAGCACTTTTCCAACAGCATCAAACAAATCTGATCTTGTACCTTTATGGCTCCATGTGCCAGCCAATTCGCATGTCACTTCAAACTTGCCATCATCACACCTCCTAAACAAGAAGCCATATTTGATACATCTGCCTCAAGAATGATCAATCATGCTCAAAAATATTTTGCACTACCACACGTATTCAACATGTCAACTCATCATCTTTCTTGAAAGGTTGTTATTGGAAAACAGGTATTTTTTCACCAGACATAAACAGGACGCTTCTTAGACAACTCTTCACAAACTTCACTTTGGTATCAGCATAAGTTTTATTGCTAAACAATTCTAAATTCAAACATACACATTTCTCTGAAATCAGGATGATTTTTTATTATTGAAATGTGGATGAATAAAAGGATACTGATTTTTCAATACGTTATTGAATGCTGTGGATGAAACTTTAAAGGAACTGTAATGTGACAGCATTTTGTATGGCAATCTTTACATTTTATAGCAGTATTGCTACCTTATAGCCTGATCTCATATCAGGTCTTTGAAGCTATGTAATCTAGCCTGTACTAGAGGGGTGGGAGACCTCCAAGTTATGAAGCCATAAGTGGTGTAAGAGAACGCTTGGTGGCACGCTTTATTCTGGTCAAGAATGACAAATTATGGCCAAGGATGGTGACAGTTAAATTACAACATGGCCTCCCTAAACGTAACCCATAATTAAAATTGTGAAGTAATTTTTCATTTTTCCACCTGATGTGCTGTGGAGGTGATGACACATATGACTTCTGTATATATCCTAGGTTAGTGCTACACTTCAGTAGAAGAGTAGTCTCCTCTTTTGTGTACAGGTCTATACTGTAGGATCCTTCAGAAAAATGCAGGGAATTTTCATGAATTATTATTAATAAATCTGTTGAATTAAACTGTGACAATACATCATTTTACACCTTTTAAAAGAAAATAAACGGTTCTTTTGAATACCAGAACCAGATATTATTCTAATTCCTTTAAGCTATTGTCATTGATGTTTTAATGAATTCACACTTTCTTTGCAAATGAAACTTTAGCAAATTAAAAAATGTATTTTATTTCTTAAATGACTCAGGATTAAATCAAGATTAAAAGTCACTTTTCACAAAGACCTCACTCTGTGTAGAAAATCATTTAGATTTGAAAAGCACAACAGATTTGTACTGTATTTAAAACCAGAAAGGAAAATGGATGGGAGTAATCTTAGCACTTTTTTTTTCAGTTTTTGTGATGTACATACAGAAAATATAGTCCAGGAGACTATTGAGACAAAACTGTTTATTGAGACAAAACTCTTCTTTTGTGTCTCTTCCTCTTTTGTATTTGCCACTTGAAGATTTTTGGACACTCATATTTTCATTTGGATATTAAGGGATTTGTCAGGTGCAAGTGGACAAACAATGTGCAAAACTATGTATAATTTTTTTCAATGCCACCTAAGGGTTCATATTTTAACATATAAGACATATTTGTTATTGAATGTGTATTTTACCTGTTGTGGAACTACAGTGTTGTTCTTGTCTCCTGTCTGTTTCATCATTTTGTGTCAGGTAAAAGAGAAAGACTGGTTCAAAGGCCTTATATATCTATCAAGAGCAGTCAGGGTGAAGTTTAGGGTATTTTGTTTGGCACTCATGGTGTATCAGTCTATCCCTCTATTTTCTCACTCTTTTATCCTTTCTTGCAGTGCTGCAGAAAATGCAACTCTTTTTTCTCCCTACTGGCAGTGGGAGTGGGAATTGTCTTGTCTTCTCTGGCTATCCAGATCTGCCTGTATCACAGTTTTTATGGTTAGGCTGTGGTCACTGAGCCTGTACTTCATCAGAATTATCAGTGTGTATTGTCTTTTTAGTGCCTGGTAGAATTCCAGTTTGTGTTATATTTGTGTGTGTCCCAATGGATGAGGTAGTGGTGTTTGGCTACTGCTGTAATTTGGTTGACTTCAGTTTCTGGTGTATTAACAGAGTCAGTGTGCATCTACTCTGGCTTTAGCAGGACCTCGAGGTGGAAGGAATCATGATTGTTGCTTATTAGTTTAGTTTTAGTTATTAAGTTTTTATTATTGCTCTCCTCTTAACGTTGATTAGCAGTGGGACTCCTTGTCTTCTTTACATAACCTGGTATGTGTGTAGTAACACAAGTGGGCTTTTAATTAAGCATGTGCCTCTTAAACAATGTACTGTACTGTAATTCGCAGTAAAAAATAGTTTGATAATTTTTACTTTTGGTTGTATGTTCATTTCTTCTTATTTTATAAATATATATTTTCCCTGAACAAGAGCAGTTATGTAAAAGGAAAGTGGTTCTACACTTTATTTTGTGTCCTACTGTACATATTTTTATGACTACTGCCACCACACCTGGACTTACTGCCTGATGGTTTATTTACAATAGTTCACATTCATACTTGAAATCTTGCTGAAATTCTTTGAAATACAGAAGTATCACATCACAGTATCACAAACACCAAAAATTAAACAGCAAGGTAACAGACTTCTTTTTTGAGGAAGAGAATAAAACAGATATGAATAGTTAAAACAGACAGAAAAAAGAGAGATGGACTAACAAATAATATCAGGATACTTTTGTGCTTGTGTTTTTTGCAGTTAAGTTAAATATTTAGGCTATTTCTTACTGCACAAGTGTAAAGACTGTAAAATGGAATTTAAGCAAGATATGTTTTTCAGCTTTATTCAATTATTTATTTTTTTCAAATTTATTCACTAGCATCTACAAAATTTACCAGGTATTTTCCTGTAAGAAGCCTCACTGAACACAAAAGCTTATGAATTTCTAATGCTCTGTACCATGCTCCCTTTCTCCTTCTTGGTGAGCAGTTAATATTTTCATTTCTTGCACTTCCTTAAGATGTTTCAATTCATAGTGATGAAACTCAATTGTCTGTTTTTCATGGATGGTCATTCTTGTGTTTCTTTTCATTTTGACTGATTTTTAGAGATTTCCCACAATAATTTCCCAGCATCCTGTCTCCTCTGTAGCAACTACAGGAGTTTTTTATTACTTGGTTCTGTTTCTCGTACCTTGCCACATTCAACAATGTCATCGATGTCGATCAGCTGTAATTGATTTATTATATCCTTTAAATGAGAAATATTATGTTTAGCACTCATTTTACATTTTGACATAAATGCTTTTTCAAGACAAGAAATGTGTCACCAAACCAAGTAGTCATTTGTTATTTGTAAGTGTGACATTTGGTTTATATTTGTATTTATTCTGAGTGTATACTTGTTTATTCAAGAAGCAAAAGTCATGGCCACTGTGCTAAAATTCCAGAGATTACAAACTATTTCAAAATACCACCATTCCAAAGTTTCAATATTAAATTTTGCAAACAATGTACTGTTCATTCTTCTTGCTAAGAAAGGTGTGGTATGTTAATTGGTTTGGTACAGTACTTGGCATGTTTGTCTGTGGGTAGAGAGATCATTTAATAATGGGAGCATTTGTTGCTGTTACATGCATTTGGATCCCTGCAGCTGTTGATATAATCATCATGGATACCTTGCAGGATTATAAGGTTCTCAATCAACCAGTTCAGCACTTCCCTGGGTCACTTGGATGGTGTCAGGGTTTCTGAAAGAGGTGAGTTGTTGGACCCCTGTGCGAAGCCGTGAGGAAGGGAGTTCAGGCAAATAAATCCAATATTCCAAATCCAAATCATTAGGCAAGAGTGAAGCTGAAATTAGGAGAACCAGGTCGGTTAGTCAAAGGAGTCAGGTCGAAAATACTAGCGCACACAAGAGAAAGCACAAGAGAAAGACTTCTCAATAGTGAGCCTAGGTAAGCCGGTGAAGAGGGTTTAAATATTGAAGAGAGAGACGTGGCTGGATAATTAGTTCCTGGATGAGCTTGTGTGCAATCTAGTATGCATGGGAAAGCCAGGGCATTTACAAGAGAAGGTACGAGTTATGACAGATGGCAGACCCTCACATTTCCCTGTAGTCTGAAAATTGTCTTACTGTTATTACATTTAACTGAATTAACAAACTTCCTTTTTCATCCTTTATTTTCATAATTTATTAAGGTATGTGGACATAATTTAGATTCAAATATAACTGAAATTTAAAACCTAAAGCTTAAATTAAACTTTTCTGAAAGCAAAACTGTGGATGCTTCAGATATGGGAAGAATGTTTAAATAAATATGGTAACAAGACTTTGAACGTTGGAAAGCACTGTAACACTTTCATCCGCTTCATGATAAGCCCATTCGAGCACAATTCTCGTCTATGGTAGCACAAAGTATAAATTCACACTATGGAAGATTTATGAGAGGACATTTGTTGAATATGGCCTGGGTTGCTGTTATAATGCTGCATAATAAAAGCAGGCCACATTCTGTCAATCATACCCATGAATATTTACATTGTTATATAGTGAGTTACCACTGCCCATCTCAAAGCCCTTTTCCATGTTTTTTGGTCTTTTAAGAAAGCTGCTCTTCAGTACGTGATTTGCATTTGACTAGCAATGTGCAGAAGTCTTGTGACTCAGATTTTGACATGGATATTTAATAATGGTGTTCTTAATAGAAGTTCAGGAGGAGGTCAAATTCAAATATCTCATGAATACTTTCCTATATATAAAACTGTGCACGTTTTTCTACCATTTGGGGATTTGGTCTCATTGGAGAAAGAAGACACGCACACCCTCCTTACTTTTGCCACATTCACCTCCTCTGAGCAAGGATTGGAGTTGCTTTATAGCCTTTACTCAAGGAAATGGCTCTTTAACTTAATAATCTCCATAGAAAACAAATCCCTCTGCATCTGCCATACTGTCAGCTCTTATCATCAGTCCAAAATTATTCATTTTTGTCTTTTCTACTTCCTCAGTCTTCCTTTTTACCGTCTCCATTGGAACTCCCAGTCACTGATCTTAGAGTGTGAGCACACAGCATCAGTTTGAATTGGGTTTTTTCCCCTTTGCCCCTCACCAATGGCATCCAACTGGTGTGGGGTTGGCCCTCAATGTTTTCCCCCAAGCTTCTACCCTTGAACTTAGTAGATATTTCTGCTCGAATCGATCCTTATCAATTCAGTTCAAGCAAACTTTAGCAAGATACTGTATGACTCACTACCACTTCCTACCATGTTGGTATCTCTGCAGTGTCGTCTGCTGCACACCAAAGAGTTTTTATCTCAAGAGAGCTAGGGTTTGGTACAGCAACTGACTATCTGTTCACTCGCTTGCATTTCATTGTCTGCATCATACATGCTTCGCTTTTACTTCACTCTCCATCAGTGTGACTCTAAAATTTTGCATATCTACTTAATCAAAGCACAGGACTGCATCACAGGAGTTTCTCATTCAATCCACATAACATTGCATGTTCTTCAGTTGGTTTCTGTGAAACGTTTCAGCCAAACCAACTTGTTCTTTGCAACATCTGCATCAGTGTTCTAGGCATCCTAGACCGTGGAGGCAATTTCCTTAGTCAGGCAAGTTAATGCCAAAGCACGCAGAACATTATCAGTTAATATTCACCTGCTTATTTCCCTGTAAATAAAATTTGATGGAATTCCTCAAATGGTGTTATGTAACAGAAATTTGGGAAGATGCCAAATTATAATCTTGCACTTCTACTCTCCTACACATACTGTAAGTACTCGCTGGCTGCCCATCGTTTTGCACATTTGTTTTCTTGCACCCCTCTCTCCAACCCAAAAGTGCACCCTTGCTGCCGCCTCAGTGGTTCATTCCTCGCAAGTTAGGTGGCTGGTGATGGCTCTGATCTTTGGACAAGGCCAATTAGCACCAAAATATTAAGGGCCATTCATTACATTGTAATTCGATTTTGATCAAGCTGCTGAATTCTGGATTTGATCACAGAAGACTGTAAGATAAAAGGCTTTGTAGACTATGGAAAAGTGATATGTACAGTATCATGGTCTTATTATTGCTTACACAGTAGCTGGCAGTACAGTATATGACCTCTTGTCTATGAATGATTATATTATAATATTTTGATTAAGTTTTATTTTTGCAGTGTTATTTAGTAAAGATTTAGTGGTCAATTTACACACTAATATAGTGCAGTTTTAGGGCAACTTTAAAATTGTCTTGTTCTGGGATTAGGGGGACAGGTGCTTCAGATGAACAGCTGTTTAACGAAGTTTAAACAAGTTTTCTCTGTGTTGTGATTAAAATAGATTTAATCCTGGACTATCTATACCCCCAAATTTAGTGATCCAGAACTATCTGATTTAATATTTTTTATGTTTGTGGAAGTATCTTTTTGAATTTTCATTAACAAATGTACTAATATCTATAATCTAATATTTGTTTATGCACATTGTGAGAATCTTATGCAAGTTTTATCAGCAACAGAGCCTCTAATAATCCAGGAACTGAAACATGTTATGTAAGACTAACTTGCTTTACACAAACCTTGAAATGTGATTTAAATGGTGCAGAGCACTCACACAAGGAGTGTAAATTTAAACCTTCATCTGTCGCAAATTTAGGAAACTATGACCATAAATCATGTCAACTTTGATAGGGAATTTACTGAGCATGGGGTCAAAAAAACATTAAGAACCAGGCATCCTCTTTGTACTAGTAAAAGTGTAGTTCATAATAGCTGTCTGACTGGGACAACAGTCTTTGACAAGGAAGAAGAATGAAAAAGGACACATCTTGTCATCGGTAAATTGATTCAAGGGACATTATCAGGAAACAGTTATTTGTGAATTCTCTAAATAAAATCTGTTGTGATTGTGCAGAGCAACACGGGTGGATCTTTTTCTACGTGTTAAAGCATAAGATCATACCAAACACTTCTGAAGAGTACTAAACCTCTTTTTGCTTCAATATCACTTGAGAGTATTCTTGTATTTTTCATGCATGCTTTTTTATGCAAGCTGTTTTTATAGCAGCAAAAAAACACTACAGGAATAAAAGAAAGGTAGCGATTTTGTTTGCTTTCAAAAACTGTTGTTCCCAGTCCTAGTCCTCAGGGACCACTGTGTCTGCTAGTTTTTTTACCAGCTGAGCTCTAAATCAGCAGTGTAAATTATGCCTTTAATTGATCTGCATGCTTGTTTTTTAGACTCTCGTTTTACTTCTTTCTGCTTTCAGTCCTGAAGCAGACTTCAGCTGTATTGTTTCTATCATGTTAAGCATACAGAATTTCATTCAGTCTTTCACTTTCTTTTCCTTATTTATGTCTAAAAAGATCATAATAGGTGATCAGATTATGATGAAAAGACACAGATGGGAATGACAAAACAGTCCCACTACAAAAAGCATTTGTTTTCCTTTTGCAGAGGTCCAGTTAGTTACATTTTAAACAGAACACCTAAACAAGGGCAATTCTCTGTGTAAGGGAATTGTTCTAGGCATAGTTTATATGAATTACACATCCTCCATAGATTTTTAAGTTAAGAACACGATTTAAAAATGTGCATCAAATAAGAAACTCAAAGTCCAGTGAACTTCAGTGGTACAAAACAGGACCGTGTTTTTGCAAAAACTACAGTTAATGGTAATTGTAGGCCTACACACCTATAGTATGTCACTTTTCTCATTCAAATCAGTTTTACAGTATGTTTCAGTCCTTTTTTACAGTATTCTTATTTTTCAACGTAGTTGGACAGATTGTGATATGGAAAGCACAGTACAGTGCAATAAGGCAAAAAATTTTAAGGATTTTTAGCCAAGTATCAAATACTACAGTATACTCATTCTTTACTTTCTACTGTATATCATATAATAATCTTTTAACTGTAGCATTCCACCATTCAATGGGTTCTAAGATGTCAATCCCAAAAATGCCTCTATTTTTTTAATAATTGCAAATGAATTGTGAGAATTTGGAAGCATGTTGCAGAGAACAGGATTTCTCAAAATTAAATTAATAATAACTTATAATAACAATAATGGAAATCATTAAATTTTTATGGCATTTTTCCAAAATCTTAACAACATACTGTACACTGTTACATAACCATTAACAAAATGATAAATTAGCCTTTAAATTAATTTTTAAAGTAGAAAATTATCAATTGATCTAATTTAAAATAAAAATATAATACAATGATAATAAAACAGATATCGTAAATTGGTCAATACAATGTGATTCATTTTAATGGAAATTGTAGTATTATTAGTCATTCTTATTAATGATCACAGTTTTAAGTACTGTGAAAAACCACATAAATAATACTACAAAACCTCCCTGGAATTGTTTTTTATCAATTCACGGACTAATGTTAATTCTATAAATCAGATTTGGCAACTAGTATACATTTTTTCTTTAGGTGAACTTTACTGTTATTTGACCCTCCCTAATTTCTGAAGAAGTAAATTAATATGAAAACAATTTGCCACCATACCAGTAGCTTATTTTTAGGTTAAGTCTAAGTCTGTAGGGTAATATGCAAGATTTTGAAATGAGCTTGCTTCAGGGTTTCCTTCGAGGCCATTTGCTTTACATGAAAGGAAACAGATATGTAAGATATGAGCTTCAGGTTTATATAAATTACTCAAATTGTTCTTAATAGTAACGGCTACATTATACTACCAGAATAATTGTAAATTGGTTTAGTGCCCTGCAACAGTGGATCAGCAATTTCCTATTGATATTTCAACATTACCAACTTGATTTCCTTTAGAAAAACCAAGACAGGAGCTGTAGAACACTAAACAAATTGGCTCTGAGTGAAGTGTGTGAGGTCGATCTGTAAATAATAGAATGAAGGTTCTTAGAGGAAATACAGGCAGTATGTCTCTTGGCAAGCGCTTTGGCATCCAGCACCTGAAAGGAAGCATGCCTTTGTCATTTTCTGTCCACCCCCCAATCTGGTCTAAATCAGAAACAGCTGAAGTTGAACTGTGATCTTGTTCTGTTCATAAGAGTGTTCATTACTTCTCGTGGAAACTTTAAGGTTATCTACCCATAGCTTTATTCACTATCCTAAATATACCACTTCTTTTTTTAAAGAAAATCATTTTCTAATTTTTTAATGATTTTTTTATATAAGTCCTTTCATGCTCAAGGTTACAGAACAGAAAAGACAGTTATACATAAATGAATGGATTTAATGAATTAAAAATTAGTACTAGAGAACCTCACAAAAGTATTTAAGAGTGTTAACAGATTTGCATAATGTGATATGAGCTGGGAGATTATTCCACAGTCTTGAAGCAACAGAACAGAATTCAAAGACTTGTTTTGGAAGCCAAAAAGTTATTCCCAACAATTACTCAATATACTGTAGGGTTGCGTTAAAGAACAAAATACGAATAATACCTTCCAAATTATGAACCCATATAAATAAGATTTTTTTGCTGTTAATGCTGCAATCAATACAAAAAGTGTATCTTAAATGAAAAAGTGTTCAGAGTATAATTATAAAAGTGGGATTAACTACAAATGGATTTTAATGCAGTCACGTAAAACTGTTTCTTCTCATTACCCATTTGAAGAGTGTGAACAATAGGTGTTAGTAATACGCAAATGATGTCAGCATGTGTGTCAAACAGTCAAGATTTTCTTGTTATTACTATTAAGAGCTGAAAAACTGTGTACAGATGGAAGTCTTATTTCTGATCAAGGAACCCTTTGAAGAGTGTGACCATGAGGTGTGAAAACCAATTTAACTGGAAAGTTTGGGCAAATTATGCCTTGTTTGCATTGTGCTTCTTTTCAAACCAAGTCACATTTACCCAGTTTCTCACAGTAGAAGAGTCTGAACTTCAACTTTGCTTTTTCCATTAATGTACTGTAGATATTCTTCAGTTTTTATCTCAGATTTTGTCATTTTTATCTGGAAAAATAATTTTGTCTTTTATGCTTCTCTCTACTTAAGGTATAGGAGTGGTACTCCCAAACGTAAGGGCTTCTACAAAGATTCTGTTCATAACAGTGTTGAGGAGCAGAAGACAAACTCTCTTCCACCAGGCTATTCAAAGCTCCTAGCAGAAGGCGGAGTCTCTGGGATACAGGGGACAACATTCGCTTCCTCCACTGGGTTTGGAAGAATAACATACAGTCATGGTACCAGCCATTCTATTCCCATTGTGTCTCCTACCAAATGTCATGCAAGTGAAAGGAAATAGCTATAGGGTAGTATTGTCATATCAACAAAATCTAGCATGGCACTTCTTAACAGATATATACAGTAATGCTGTGGGGTTTATAGAGACTCTGTAGAAGACAGGAGTTAGAATTCATAATATTTTTCTCATCATAAAAAATAATAAAATTCTACTTAGATTGATAAAATGCCCCCAAAAAACAACTATTTTCAAAACTGATCTTCTGCTAAAGCTCCATTGGCATTTGCTGAAACCTCGCTAAATGAATTAAAATGACAGTTCCCAAATTAATTCATTTGACATTGAAATGACCTTGTGAGGTTTGAAAGCATCAATGAGCAAGCTGGAACACCAAGGAACTTATCTATAATTGGCACTACATTTCATGTCAGCTCTTCAATGTGAGCTGGGTAGCTTTAATAAGTACTGCAAGATGGCAAGAAATGCTTTGCAGTACCAGAAACCTTACAGTTCCAAGGTCTGAGTTCGATTTGAGCTTAAGGCACCTGTCTGTGTGGTGTTTGCATGGTCTCTTTACAGTTGCATAAGTTTTCACCAGACGTTCCAGTTTTACCAGCCTCCCAAAGACGTGGCAGTTACATTTATTGACTATTAAAACTGGCTTTTTCCTAGAGTTTCAAGATAATTTCTGGGGGTGTCCCCAGTGTAACTAGTACTGCCTATGCAACTATAAAGAAACAGAACTAAATGAGCACAAGGGTCTGAATAGCACCCTCCAATTTGTTATGTTTCTGATGCTATGATATTAACATGGATTGTTTTTAAATACCTTTGCTGTCAACAAGGCTGACTGATGTCTAATTTTAAGAGACAGGAATGAATTAATTTTAGAGAAATTGATTACTTTTTTAACAAGTTTGCAGTTAACTATTGGAATGAAACATAAAATACATTTGCAGGGAAATGTAAATTATTTATTGAACATAATGCACAACTGTGCCAGCTTCAAAATTAAAAAGCTTCAATCTATTAAAATATAGTAAATACTGTTACCAGCATGAGATTTATTCACATTTACAAAGGGTGATGGCTAGAAATAGCTTTAAGTGAGATGCCACTCTCACTGGAGACCAATGCACTTTCATGGTGGTGCAGCTCTGTGATTTATCTAAGGGAAGAGATCGCATTGTGATGTGTATGTTGAACAAAGATGTGAATGTCCTTGAATAACTGAGTTCAAAGACATTTGCTTGCTAAAATAAAGAAGTCAATGAAATCTATTTAAACGTTTTTACAATTTCACTGGACATATGGTCTTCATACAACACAACTGAAGGAAATTAATAGTGATATTAATACAGGTTAAATTGTGTGGAATTACTGCTGCATACTTCATAATTATAAAAAGGTTAATTAAACATCAATGAGACTACAGCTACAAAAGTCTGATTAAGAAATCAGCTTTAGAGATAAAGAGTAGATATGCCTATCCACAGTAAAGCATGCTTCCTAACACAGAGCAGCTCATATACAACTGTAAACCAGTTTGTCCATCTTCTGCAGAGCAAAGGGTGTGGGAAGTGTCATCTTTTCACAGATACAGAAATCAGATTAAATAACTTCAATATGCATGAACTTGCTTGTTGTTGCCAATCTTCATTTCATTGCCTTCCCTTCATGGCAATTTGTGAAAGCATTTATATAGAGATATTATTCAGCACTGCAACTACATTTTTTCATTATTAGCCCAGGATGCCCACTTTAATTCACCAATGTAAATCATGATTGAAATACTGTTGAGATGCTCTATTTCCAACAGCATGGAAATGAAAATCAAATGATTTGATCAAATTAAAAATGACAAAAATCATTGTATGAGCAGAAAAGCAATGAAGAGTTAACATATATTTTAACTTTCTATTGAAAATAATTCTTAGTTTGAAAGAATTGTGACTGAAGATACCCAGTGCAGTCATTCAGACTGTGTTTGCTTTATGTTTACAAACCTTCAATCTTGAAATATTTTAAACATGTTTGCTATAAAAGATGTTTATTCCAGAAACTGACATGATGAATTGTTTTATTTTGAATGTCTTGTTTACAGACACCCAGTATTAAAAAGTACTAAAAAACAAAGAGAGCTTTTCATGGATATTGTTGTAGTGTCTGTGAGATACTTATCACCACCATGTACTTTGAAATAGATATGTCAGTAAAATCCTAATTATTTTCACTTCATCTTTAACAAGAGTAATTAGTCCAACTGTAATTAACCACATTACTCATTTCCCACACAAGAGACAAACACAGGTTCTAAGAGGAACTGCTATAATATGACTTACCCTAAGAAAATGGAAATCAAAATCCAGCTCAGTAAAGGGTAAAAAAAAGTTATATGGAATTGCATCAAATGCTGTCATTTGAAACCTTGGCCTAGAGAGACAGCAGGTAATTGTATGTAGGAAATAGAAAAGATCTTGTTGCAGAACAAAACATAGATAATACCACATCCTAAAGGTATTAAAGTTTTCAAATGAAGAAATTGCAAAAGGGATAGGAGAGCAAGATATATTAACATGGCAGGAAAAACTGGCAGTGAGGATTATTCTTAAGATATTTTAAAATATTTTGACTCTTGAACAGAATCAGCTTTCCGAGCATTTCAGTGGCCTAGAGAAAAAGTAGAGACCGACTGTAGATGTGCTACAGGCTGTTAGCTGTATGTAATCGAATGTAAGACACCTTAAGCACTGCCCATTTTTCCCCAAACATCAATAAATGCCCTGAGAAACAGATGAAAAACAAAACTAGACTAAAAAGAGAGAGCTGAAAATATATGATGAATAGATTATCTGTTCACATCAGGTGCAGATCAATTAATGTAAATAAATGTGCTTCTAAAAGCCTTCTAAATCATTTTAAACTTACTATTTGATATACAGTACCACTTCTAAAATATTATGATTCCCTAATATCTTTAATAGAATTGATATCACCCTACTCCTGATACATTATGTGGCAACATCATTTAAACATTGTGGTTGTATACATGTTCCCTTATGTAGAAGGTAAGGATTTTAGTTTTGGATGCGTTCGAAATTCAGGTTAGTATTTATTTCTATTCAAGTTCAAGTTTATTGTCATTATACTCATATTCAGGTATATGGTATAACAAAATGCTATTTAGCTAGCTCTCTGACAATAAGTAGCACAAAGAAAAAAAAACAACAATACAATTGTATAACAAAAGAAAGACAGGGACAACAGGCAGTGTGCAAAATAACAACAGGCAATGTGCAAAAAAAACAAAAAGGTAACAGGTTATGTGCAAAAACATGCATTAACAGAATGAAATAAAGGGATAGAAATCATGGGGAGTGAGCTTTTGACATGTATGGTAGAGGTAGATTTTCAATGTGTGTTTGAGTTTTTGGTAAGAAAGAAGACACTGTAAGGTTCAGATCATAGGTGAGAGGTGAGGTGAGAGTGAGAGAGGCTGGGAGTTTAATAGTTTGATAGTGCAGGGGTAAAAACTGTCTCTGAGTCTGGTAGTCTGGGCCCAAATGCTCCGGTACCGCTTTCCAGATGGTAGAGGATCATACAGTCTGTAGCTGGGGTGTGTGGGGTCTTTGATGATGCGTATTGCTTTCCTCAAGCACCGTCTGTCATAAATGTCCTGTATAGATGGGAGGGCAACCCCAGTGATGGACTGGGCAGTTTTCACCACCCGCTGTAGGGCTTTGAGGTCAGCAGTACTGCAGTTGACATACCACACTGTGATGCAGTCTGTCAGTGTACTTTCTGTAGTGCATCTGCAAAAGTTAGTGAGGATCTGGGGACATATCTTAGCCTTCTTCAACCGTCTTAGGAAGTACAGGCGCTGTTGCGCTTTCTTGATCAGACAGGTGGCGTTGAGAGACCATGTGAGGTCCTCGGTGATATGGACGCCAAGGAATTTAAAGTTACTGACCCTTTCCACTTCAGTCCAGTTGATGTGGATAGGGGCATTCTATTAAGTTATATCTCTGTTTGGAGCAGAACATTTATATTCTGCTCACCTCAACACAGGTCTCTCACACTTATTTTAATGAAATGAAGGAAAAAAAAGATTTTTCTATGACAGATTCATCAAGCCAGCTTTCATGCTAAAGCAAATAATGTGGCACATGCTGTCCATGCCAGCTGAAGTAGAAATAAGGCTTATACTTACACTTAAGTGCTCAGTCTCAAAGAGTTGCTGTTATGCAGTGAGACAAGTACCCTCCTGCCAACTTCTTGCAATCCAATCATTGGCAGTATTGGATTGCAAGAATTTATTCATGTAAATTCATTGCAGCAAGTAGGATGCCCAATAATAGTCAGTGAATATTACAGCCTGGATCCAAACCTGCTGTAGCCTTGAAGAGATTAGGATTTGACAGCTGCTGTTGGAACAATGTATTAATTTTAATGTTTTCTGAATTCCCAGTTTGGTCTGAAAGACAGGTATGAGTGTACAACGATGGCTATCTATGCAGTCCTAATGTCATAAGTAGAGGCTAATTCTACGGTTGTAGAGCCTTACACAGGTGCATCAGGTTTCAGAAAACCATCCTATCTACTAAAAGTTAGACATGAAATATTCTGAAAAAAGGCTGTTTTAAAATCATTCCTTATGCCAATCTATACTTAATTAAATCATGTCCAAACAGAAAGGAATCAATATCATTCAGCCACTGAATTTTGGCTGTGGACATTAGCTATATATGCCCATTGAGACATTTTTTATACATATACTGTACATGTTTCTATTACAGTATATACTGTAGTGTACGTTATATTCCAGTATATCATGGATACATGTAGATAGAAATGTGTAATGTACATTATACTCCACTCAATTAGTATGGAAAAAGTTCTGCTTCATAATTGTTTTTGTTGGGAGTGACAACTCCAAGTTTAATTCTTAAAATCTTGGCAGTACTAGGGAAATACAATTTGAAACCCACAGCCACAACTCATTAGAATGAGTCCCACTACAAACCCAAGGGGGGCTTCAGCTAGAGCTGCTGTCATACATATTGATTTAGGCATTATTATTTAGTGTTTTTCCCTGGCGCGCCATGTCTTGGCTTTGACATGGAAACTGTGCAGTAACTGATGAGAGTTATTTCGCTAGTGAAATATGACTGAGAAAAGTCTTTTTAAATCTGGTTAGCAAAGGGAAAGAACAGTGAAAGAAACATGCAGACAAAGGAAAAATAACAAACAACTTTAAAAGCAATTTGAAATTCTGCACTCCTGGGTTTTGGGAGAGAAGACTTATTTTGAGTTTGATTAAAATCATATACTGAACAATAAAATGTGTAAATAAATTACTTCAAAATTGCTTGCAGATGTGTAGTCTAAACAGCAGACTAAACCTGCATAATGCTCATAGATTGTCCAATTACTTATGTAGCTGGAATTTGTTCAAGCTTTTATTGTCTGTTTTTTTAACATTTTGCTGCCTGCTCTGAATCTCTACAGGGTTTGTGCAATTTGTCTTCTCAGCTACAGGTGAACTGGCCTGAACTAACTTGAATGTTAATTTCTCTGCTTTAAGTATTTTAAATGTATGACATCACACTCAATGCTTTAAAAAAAAAGACCACTGAAAAATAAATTTAAGACATTTTTTATTCAGACCTCCAGTTGCATTCATTATACATTGAGTATATTATACATTGTATATTCAATGGGTCTAGTTCTTTTCTGCGGTGATTTATGTGATATGTTAAAAAAGCTATGAATGTGGAGAGCTACAAAAAGAAGCGAAGTCCTTGATTCAAAAATATTAATCTCATTTGCTCTCTTCCACAGGGTTTTCTTCCAGTCTGCCAATAATAGTCAAACATTACACTTTCCATGCTATTTGAATAAGACTGTCTCAAAATCTAGTTTTTTTATTTTTGTTTGATAGCGATGCTATTTACATAAATACTGCTGTAGCGTACACCAGAAAAATATTATAGATTTCTTTAAGAATTAAATAGTGTCACCATAGGAGTTCAAATTCACTAGATCACTCTGACACAGTGAAAGACATTCAATTTGAATTCAATTTATTTCCACATTATGTGTCTACAGTATGACATGCATCTTATCATACACAGATAAAGTAATATTGATCACTGTTCATTGCTAATTATTTAAAATTGTTGTTAATTATCAGAACAGAAGAGCAGTTGAACAAGCATACAGATTTGTCATTAAGGGCCATTTGGATTTGTGATATAGTGAACCACTGATCAGTATTACATGGGATTAAACCTCAATTTTAATTTTGAAATCACAAATTAACAACCTTCAACATAAATGCAGTTTTAAAATTCCACCCTGTTTAAAAATGTGAAAATGGAGACATGTGGTCAACCTATCAATGAACTTAATCATTAGATGTACTGTAGAAGAAGATCTGGAAATGTCTTTCAATCTCATGGACAGTTTGTTTTTTAGAAACATATATTTCTATTCACTAGAAACCCCATTATATTTTTGGCTATGAAAATCTGTAAATATACAGATTTTAGCAAATATGATGAGTGGCTAAGTGTGATGAAAAGTTGGCACACATCAATAAATTAATCTACAGTATGGATTAATTGTTAGTATCTGTTTTACCTGTTGTGAATCCACAGTCTTATCCTCATCTGTTTGGTCAGCCATTTTGTTCCCAGGTTACAGAGCTAATCTTACCCCTGTTTTAAATGGAGTCTTTTCTGTCAATCTAAATGAGAAAGGGGTGGAGTTTAGGGTTTTAGAGTACAAGTTAATGTTGTGTTAGTGTAGTAACCTTGTCTGTGTGATTGTAACACCCTGGTTTTTATTGTATAATCTTGTTTGGAACTTCATAGTGGATCTATCTTTGGAAAACTGCAATGTTCTGTTTAGTTGAATTGTTTATCTTGTGTAATTATTTTTCAGCACAAAAACAGTAGACACTTTTTTTCCAGTCCAGAGGAGATAAGGCATACAGATGAGATATGTCAGGAGGCTGTTGAAAAGAGCATCAGAATTCTGTAAATGTGAAGTTGGAAGACATCTTTCTTTTAAAAATAGCAGTCTTTCTTTTATTTGCATTTGTTAACTCTTTAATATAGAGAATTTGTTATGTTTTACTTCAAACGTTTCATCAGCCTGTTTACTGGAATTCATCTCCAATCCCTCTGAACCCTAAACCATAAATGCAGTAATTATGTTTATCTCTTAGATGAGTACATGACTCCTGGCAACTAATTTTTGGTTTTTGTTTTTTTTTCCATGTTCCTTTTACCAAGCAAATATGTGATTCCATGGCAACATGTAACATTTTGTGACATTAGCTAACAATAATTAGCAACAGTGATTCAAAGCATTTAGAAGGGGGAAATTCAGTCTGTGACCTTTAAAAGATGTGGCCTTGTGATTGTATTAACTTAGATAGAGTTAGCATTTTCTGTGAATCTGTGCCACGATGATAAATAGCTCATGTACCTAGAGTAGACACCTTCAAATATTAACCCCTTGTAATGTCTTACAAATGAAAAAGTGCACTTGATATTTTACAAAAAGATTTTGTCGATCTAAAAACATTTATTTTTTTTATCAACTTTTATCAAGTTCAACAAAGTACAAAACTGAATGTTATGTAGGTCTTTCCTATTTACTGGGGAAATTATTTTAGTCACTATTCTACTGTGTTTTTTTACAGTAATAAGGACTCCAAAATCAATTTGAAGTCATAATTTGCAGGAGAGGATTTATATACAGCTATAGTATGGATGGTGGCACAAATCCTCCTAGCACATTTTAAATGAAGCATAGACCTACAGTATTATTAGTTAGTTTTTAATATGAAAGAAAGATATGCATTTTCACAAAAACTAGTATGTATGATGTGACTCTGCATTCATTATATTGAAATTCTGCCTGTCATGATTCTTGTAATCTTGTTTATCTTTTCGCTGTGTCTCATTTCTCATTGTACACTGCCTAGAAGTCAACAAAAACTGCACTGAAAAATCAGAAACATAACAATGTATTCACCCCTCTGTGTCACTACTTTGTGGAAGCAGCATTGGCAGCAATTATAGTCACAAGCCTTTTTTGGTCACTACCAACTCTGCATACTAGTGTGTTGCAGGTTTTTCCCATTATTCTTTGCAAACTTGCTGATGTTGTGCCAGGTTGGTAAGAGATCATTGATAGTAATTTTCACATTTTCACAGAAATGTTCTGTGGGATTTAACTCAGGATTTTGAGTTGCACACAGATTTTTACTTTTTTGATGTTAAACCTAATGTAGATTTGGCCTTTTGTTCATTATGTAGAAACCTGGAAATTTTCATCCCAGTTTTAAGTCTTTTTTTCCCTTTATGATTATACTGTATGTTGCTCCGTCTGTTTTGCCCTCAAAGTTGACAAGATTACAAATTACTCCTGACAAGGTGCAGCCCCATAAAATAATGCTGTCACCACCATGTTTGACAGTAGGGATGATGTTGGGTGATGTGCTATATTGGGTTTGCATTTAGACCAAAAGGGTCTTATTTTGTCTCATCTGACTAAAACACGTTTGCAGTATTAATCAAAATACTTTGTTATAAACTCCTTGTAGGATTTGAGATCTGTTTGCCACCCTGTCCATTGTTATTGTTATTGTCCACTGTTATTGACTCACTGACATATTCTCCTATCGTACTCATTGAACACGTGAGCTCTTTTAAAGTAACTGTTCGCCTAGTTAACTTACTTTTTTTAGAATTAATGTAACAGAATATCAGAGAGGTCACACATTGTAGCTCTAATTATTTCAGGCCAATAGCTATAATTCATTTAAGTATTAAAGAACAGTGTCAAACTGTTACTGGAAATGTAAATTCACTTGCATTCAATCTTAAAGCTATGTATAGGACACTCAGCCTACCAATAATAAGGTATTCATTAGTTTATCCCTACCTGCACATAATACAGTACTTATTGCCTTCGCAGACAGCTTTCAAAGAGACAATCTATGCTAGTCTTGACTCAGTGTGACATATGCTTAAAATAAATTCTCATGTGTGTTTAAGGTCAACAAGATTAATCCGTCCCAAAAAGCAAATTGCATTCAGCACAGAGCAGCAGAAATCTCACAGAGGTTAGATACTGCCAGAAGAATTTACAGTATTTGCCCTGAGACAGATGGCGACATTCAGGTACAGTAAACTCTAAAACCAAGTGTGACTAACCTGTATGCTGGAAGGGCAGCCTCTTTGTTAATTGTCTTGTTTGAATGTCACGAAGCAAGTCAGATGTGAAAAGCCAGAGATGGTATTCTCCTTTCAAGATATTTATAAATGATCAAAACTGCTTCCAGTCTTCCTTAAATGGTTATGGGGTTAGTAAAAATAAGTTAATATTGATCAGCATATACTGTTGTACCATAAATTTATTGAAAGGTTTTACTTTTTTTACATTTATATTTCAAATTCACCCATAATACATTAACCAAACAGCTAATAGCAGCTCTGCAAAATAGTAATACAAAATTATCACAGGAACAGGTAAAGGTTTATTTTGCGCTGAAAGGAAAAGAAAAGAGACACAATGTTTTGGTTGTGGAGCCTTCTTCAGGCATGATGGAGAGAGGGAAACCTGCAGTTAATAAGCCATTTCGATGGCGTGGGTTCGAATCCCACCGCTACCACCAAATATGTAAAATCCTGGGTTCGGTAAAATGTTTCAGGCATTCAGGTGAAGGACAACAGAGCTTTCACTGGCCGATTATCAAACTTTATTGGTAAAACAAAAACTAAAACTAGCCGACCAAAACAGAAGAAGACAAAGAATCAAAATAACGGACACAGCACGAGCCTGCATTCTCTCCTCAACTGTCCACACCACACTTTTCCCTGGGTCAGAGATTAAATAAAACTTCATTCACACCAAACAAATTACCACACACTGAACACTGAACATGTTAAACCAAATATGTCTCAAAGGAAAAGAAAAGATACACAATGTTTTGGTTGTAGAGCCTTCTTCAGACATGATGGAGAGAGGGAAACCTGCAGATAATAAGCCATGGAAGAACAAAAGACAAGGTAGTTAAGAAGGCAGGGAACAGGGGGGAAAGAGGGGTAGGGAAGCACCAACGGAATGTGGTTGTGAGTCGAGGAATTCCTAATTGGGTTGGTGATCCAAAGGCTATTTTTGGCTCAGGGGAGACCCCTGTCAATAACACAGGTAGGGTAAATGTTTTTATCCTCCTGGTTCCCTGTTCCGGATCCAGTTCCGGTTTTAATCTTGTCTGTCTCTCGATTGGATCTCCTGGTTACCTGGACTTTGGATTCCCACTGGACTTGTTCACCTGCGCCACGCCCCCTGAACACCAGATCACAGCTGTAACGCCCCCTGTCTGTCTTCCCCTCCTGCTCCTGCTGTGTTTCCCTAGAAGTCTTTTCCCAGTAACTTCCGTATTATACCGTCTGCACAGGGTCCTAAACTACGCTTTGCAAAGGACCTGTACAGGAAATAGCTGTGTGAATCTGTGGATGTAGAGACTTGTGAATGGATAATGGATGGGAGAGTAGTGGAAGATAATGAAAATCAAGGACCCCAACCTGCAAGGCAACAATGCTGTCAACTGCACCACCAAGCCGCCCAAAGAAAAAAAGAGTATTTCTTATATTTGAGTCATTATTTAGCTATTAATAAAAGTATTGTTGGAATATGATTATTATTAACAGTAGCCTCAGCTTGGTTATCAGGCTCTTCTTACTGTTTACATTATTATAAAAAAATAGCATAAAGTAGCGCCTTTATGAGCCTGGACCTTTGCACATTCATGATGTGTTGAGTTTATGCTAGATGGATGAAATAAAGCTTTTTTTTGTTTGTTTTGGGGTAACTTGCATTGCTGTCCCACTAAACAGCCCATCTGTTGTTGCAGATGCGCCTACAATGCCAGTGATGGTCTGCGACATTCTCCTTCTTTGCATTATCTTATAACTAAAGTCAATCCAAATCTGGAACAATATGCAAAACTTTTTGCAATAATATGCAAAAACTATTAAATGTCTCATTGTTCACCTATTCATCTTAAAATTACCAATAAAACATTCAATGAAATCACCTCAACAGCAAATAGTAAGCAGAAAATAGTTTTCTCTTGTGCAAAAGGAGCTTTCATTTTTTCTTAAAAATCTTTTACCTGACTAACAAAACCCTAACAAATTCTAAGCTATTTTCCAATTTTCTAATACTTTTCCAACAGTTGAAAGAAACCTAAGTAGCCAAAAAGTGTTACAATGTATATGATTTCGTTCAGTAGTTTCCTGACGTTTATCACTGAGCAACCTTGCTCAGGTTAACAAAAATCTTTCCACCTCACATAAAAACAGCTATCCTGGTTATCTTACATGGGCTTGTCTGGCACTCCTGTTGCATCTACTACCATCGGGCGAGAGAATAAGAGCAGCTGCACACTGTAAGTGCATCAAGGTGATTGTTCTTCACTGCACTTGTTAGTCAGGTCTGGAGATTAGAGATCCTCTTTCATGCTGTATATGATAACCTGCACAACTGTTGAGAGTTGAATACTTATGCAGACATGAAGTCATTGAACAATGAAGGATGGCTTTCAACGAGCAATTCTAGTTTGCCTGCTCATCTTTGTGATGCAGCTCTGAGGAAAAGGATTCTGCTCCCTCGCTTGTGAATTTCTGGTTTGCTATAACCACAGGCTCTTCAGAGTCAGTCTTTGTAGCCTTGGATAGAAAACTCCTATCCAGGGAGAGGTTATGCTGCATGTTGTAAACTATGTCTAAGTGCCATAGAGGTGTTCTCTGAGTTTGTCTGGTATTTTTTAAATGTCCTTGGCAAAAAAAAGGCCTGTGCATGAAGCATGAAGACTGTTGACATAATTTAATAGCAATTTATCAGGCTTCTCAAAGCAGGTTGTATCTGAACTAACCTTTAGAGCTATTGTTATTTATAAATTTTTCTTAGCTTCTGCTTGAGGCTTTGAAAATGAGATCACACCAGTTGAGAACTCAGAGATAGTCCGCTATGTCTAACACTTTAAAACCAATGTGAGCCATGTGCTTACTGAATCCCTCCTTGATTGTACCCAGAGCTCCTACCACAATTGGTACTTTCTATTTTCACTTTCTACATCCTTCTCATTTTGAACTACATATCCTTGTACTTGCAGACTGTCTCAGCTTCCTTCAACTCTACATTTGTTTCACCTGCAATTGTCACATTAATGACATAATTCATTTTTAATTCTGGAAAATAATGTCTGCTCATTTGACACAGACTGCTGTTTGTGCCATAAAGTTCTATATGACACCACAAGGTAAAGATATTATATGTGTTAATAACCTTTGGTTCGCTATGATCATCCCATTTTGCAGACATCACTATTAGAACACAAAGGCCAATGCAGCTACACAGCAACAATGATGAGTTGATGTGTAAACAGTGTGGACCTTAGCACTGTGCTGCCAGCGACTGTCATTAATTTGTTATTACACCTGATCGCACACTCTTCACTTAGTATTCACCTCTTGATCCGCATTTGATGGCAGCTGTGGTGAGACATTCAGTCTCTTCTTTGAGACCCAGTTCCTGTAACCAATCATTGTTTAACTTGGTTAAGGGTCTCTGTTGGTCTCAATATAATAGGCCATATTGTGGGCAGTTCTATTATTTTTCCAATTTTGTCTTTGTGAGCTGATTCCTGAGATGTTCATTGTTGCCCTTAAAGTAGGACCCTGATAGATTGTGCTTTTATTGTTGTTGTGTGTTTTGTTGGTTGGTCGATTAGCAGATGCCTTTCAAGTTTAATATAGAAAGTTTAATATAGAAAATTAACATCAAGTGTAAATACTGTAAAAGAAACAGTTGTACAGGTACAGCAAGGTACAATTCTTTCACTTAACAGAATGTTAATAAGGCTCTTTGAGTGCTTTCAAATATTCTGTAGCTTATTCAATTATTCGCCTCCATGACAACCATTTTGTTTCGCAGGACACAGAAGCAGTTTCTTTTCCAGGTAGTGATCCTAAAATGTATTCTCTCAGCAATATATTGTCTAACTGGGAATTTCCTGCATGTTTTGTTGTTTCTCTAATTAGAAGAATCAGTTGCTTACAGGAATATGGCCAAATTTCAGCTATTAAATTCACTCAAAAAGAATGCTGGTTAAATGACTGGTGTCAGGAAGCAGCAAAATAACATTTCTGTAAGCAGTTTCGTGTAACCAGATCCATCTGCAACAACAGCATGAATATGCCTGAAATCAGGTCCAAACTGATTGGTGTAGTTTATAGGTGCTTGTTTGCTCTTTTCAGACAGAGTACACTACAGGTTTCTTTACAACCAGTGTGCCTGTTGAGATGGTTATGCCATTACAGCTACAAGCATCAGTTAATTCATCAGTGACGAGGAAAATATGTTTTCCAGCAACATACTCTTTCAGCCTCTGATGGCATTAGAAATAGAGGCTGATACAGTAGCTGGAATTAAAATGACTGGGCTCCTCTAAATTAAGTATTTTTCTTTAGGTCTATTTAGAATGATATGAAGAAATACGACGCCGCAATTGAATTCTGCCTGAATCAATTTTATTGTCTATCCATAATAAAAATTAAGAGGAAACAGTGTAGGTAGCATGCATACTGAGCAATGATCTGCCTTCACAGAAATGCAAGTACACAAAAATGCTGGTAGTGTTATGCCGTACTGTATATGTAAATTAAAAATGTTCAAACCAGCAAATATCAAGTTAATCATCTCTTGCCTTTAGATCTGTGGTTTCAGCTTCTTACTGAAGCTGGCTTAGAACTCATCCTTGGCAAATTTTCAATAATGCTGGATATGTTAGTAGTGTGGGCCGGTGTGTCACTTATTTACTAATTTCAGAAATAAGGTATTAAATGCAAAAAATAAAGAAAACCTCTAGTGTTTTTGCAAGTATTTGTTTATAATGCTGATTTTTAACCTAATTTTCTATGGACTTTGAGTATCAGTAAGAAAAGTAAGTGAACCAGCTACATTTATCTCATTTTAAATTGTATATATACAGTTTATGTAGCAACTGGTGGGTTCCATAAACAAAAGTCAGCATTATTTATTATTTGTGTTTCAGGTTCAATTGACACAAGTCAAAATGAGACTACAGCATGTGTAATAGGAACCATTTCACTAATTTTAAGCTTAGCTTGGATCCCTGAACCTCGTCACAGGCTCTCAGTGGTTCAGCTTTCTCGTTATAAGAACTGACAATGGTAGTTAGAGCTCACTACGGAAGAAAGATTTAAGTGTTTTTTTGGTGAGTTGAGGGTTGTGGCAATTCAAGCATATGCCATTCTGTCTGTGCAACACTCGTTAAGTGACCAATGGAAAAAGTAAGTTTTGTGCTGCTTACTATTCTCATAGCATATCTGGATGATCATGCTGCTGCATTCCATGAGGCATTGGAAATTTTCTGAAATATGTTTAGTTGTTTTCGGACAGTAAACTTTTTCTGAGAAGCCAAAACAGTGGGATCACAACTGGGCCCTACAGTAAGTGGAAACAAGTCTCATCCTGTCAGGCACTATGTAAACAAGAAAGGTACTTATTTGTTATGTGTGGGGAGATGTTGACAATAGTGAAAGTAAGGGCCTACAGTACATGTATGGGAGTGATTTCTGCTTCACATTGATTTTAGCTTTGAGGAACCAGAACATTGAAGAGCTGCAGGAGAAGAGAAGGCCATGATGCCAGGAGAAGCAACACGAGAAAGCTGAGGGTATAGCTTTCAGGTACTTGTACATTAAAATGTTTTTCCAATTTTTAAAGATTTTCTTTCATTTAGGGAGGATATAAAATTTGGGTACAAAAATTAGCAAGAATGTCTTTCTGAAATCACTGAAATTATACTGTACATAAAATTCTCCAGCTTCTGCCAGCAGCTGTATCACCCTGCAGCTCTCAACTGGCTACTTATTGAAGCTAAGCAGGGTTGAGCCTGGTCAGTACCTGGATGGGACACCTCCTGGGAAGAAAAACAAATTAAAATTTTAACATCTATTTAACATCTAGTAAATATTCATCACTCATTTTAAGATACAATATGTTCACAAAAATAAACCTACAACTCAGTTTATCTCAGATTACACAACAGCAACAGAATCAATCTCTAATGAATAACTGCATTTTTAAATTAAATAGAGATATGACCATTAAAACTAACAGCAAAGAGGGGAGGGTGATGTAACAATAATAGTATTATGATACAGCAACTGATCTATGCATAAATCTGAACATTTAGATGCAACAAGTAATGGAATTTTCTTAGTATTACAAATAGTAACATTTAAACAGGACTATCCGAACCTGTAAAGTAATTCATTAAATAATGTACCTTATTATTGAACGTTTAAAGACTTTGATTTGAAACATCAATGGGATATCACCCTTTATTCTTTTCACATCAGTGCATTATCTTTTACCAGCTGGCCACCAGACCACACACCAGCAGGGGGCTGAAAGAAGAATAAATGCTTTGATTAATGATTCCCAGCTTTGTATTGCTATTCATTTTCATACCTCTGAATCGTCTGCAAATCACCAGTGAAAGCATGGAAGCTCAATTTTAAGTTACTTTTTCCAGGTACAGATTCAAGCTTCAAAACATGCTGTGTGGATGTTGATTAATAACTGTGCAATCATTTAAATCCGCAGAGGAGGATGTCAAATATATGTTGACTATGCAGAGATATTCTGTCCCTCAAAGCTTGAGAGGAAAAGTGACAAGAACTGACATATTTGACAGGTACACCAGCACAGAATCACTTACCGAAGCACTAGGCTCAGACACCTTGGAATTTCTGAAAATGATCCAGTGAATGCAATGGTGTAAAATGCCATATGGTCTGGATGTGGTTCATTACTCTTGATTTGAATAAAGCTGAGACTGCAGGGTTTTGATTGGTATTTTCCTGACCAGAGGAGTAAATATTCCATGCAGAGAGATATTATCACTGGTATTAGGGGAAAACATGTTCTGCAGCTCCAGAATCAATCAAATTGGTTACAATTGGACAGGAGGATGGAAAATCCACAAGCCGACTGACAAAAGGGCTCATACAATATTGATAGGAGCATTGGGGATAGGTCATGGAAACTGTTCTGTTTGCTTCTGTTACTTATTTATTTATAAAATCTTCAGACATCATATGCTTGTCAGTGGTCTCACAATATCAAGCACCTTTGGCGTTTTACCCATTTCTTCTGTTTTACATCTGCCAAAAGTTTGCTTTTTTTGGACTCTCCATTTTAAGAACTAGTCGCATTTATTCAATGTTCCACACTCATTTTTCAGTAAACGTATCCAAAATGTAATTTTCAAGTTTCACGTGTTTGGGATTTCCAATTCTAAAATTGCTTAATGTGTTGCTGTGGATACCTATATCAGGAAACTACATGTTTCACTCCAGGCTTAAACTTCAGCAACAAATCCCTTGAAAGCGAAGGAAAATAAAGTGAACCCTTTTTAGATCAGCTGTGACTTACAAAGTAAACAAGAAAAGCTGCCCAGCTGAGTTCAAAATATGGAACATAACTGGATTAATTCCTGTGACGACAACAAATAAAAAAAAAAAGTAAGAGTAATAATCACAGCGTGGGTATTTGTGTTCTATATGGTATTTTCTTGATATGTTTTTTTCACAGCACTAGATAACACATTTTCATACAGCCACTGGCGAAAATCACAGGAAACCTCACTGAGAAAAATGCTGGAACTCTGCAAACAGTAAAACCAGCTTAAACAGGATGCCACATGTGTTCCATAAGGTTTTGAAGCTTTTACCGCATAGTCTTCCAACAGGACTGCTTGCAGATGGTGTTTTGATAAGGAAAATGGAGATGGGGAGCAAATAAAATCACAGACCAGTTTCACTAATTTTCAATAAGACTGATATCTTAAAATTGTTTTGGCCATGTGACGGAATGAAAGTCTGCCTCCTCGGGCTACCCATAAATTCACTGCAACTGAGAATCTATTCACTTGACTGGGGATTCCTAATAATGTGGCCACGAAATGGCTACGTTTTCTCAGTGTATTAGAAATTATAAGGAAATAACAGTGTTTAATAGTGGCAATGTAATTTACAGGGGAAAGTTATCACTTTGACGATTTTAATGGAACATATGGTACAGAATAACAATATTACAAATGTAGTTGAATTAATTGACTTTTCAACCTTTTAGTGGATTTGTGATTAATGCTCTATGAATTATTCAGACCTTTAAATGTAATTATCAGGTCGAGTATATAATCAAATTCACGGCTGAAATGACTATAGTATTTTTCAAAGATGTTTTCTTCAGAAATTTAATCTATGTTAAAAATATTCTCAAATTTTCCACAAGGATTTTGCCAGGATTTTCCTTTGGTTGCAGAGCAAAATTACTGTATATTTCAGGATTAGTTTACTGATTAAAACATCCACTTTGAATAATTTATACAAAACCTAAAGCACACACCTGTAATATAGTAATATATATAGTATATTCTGTATATTATATACATATTAAAATATATACAGGAACAAGAAATAGGTTTATTCCATGCTGAAAAAAGAAGAAAGAAAACACAACGTTTCGGCCGTGGAGCCTTCTTCAGGTGTGAGCCTTCTTCAAGGCTCCACGGCCGAAACGTTGTGTTTTCTTTCTTTTTTTTTCAGCATGGAATAAACCTATTACTTGTTCCTTTGCAGCCTACGCAAGCTGACACAGCTACCCACCTTAAAATATATACATATTAATATATACAATTTATGCAAATGTAAACTTGGAAATCCATATAGAATAAAAAATAGAAGTATAATAAATAATAATAATATTCATAGTCATTTAGTATAGCCTTTTCTAAAACTACACCTTATTTAACCCAGTTTTCATTTCTGTTGTGGAGTCTAGTGTAAACTAGTGGAAAAGTCAATAGAAAGTCATAACATCAATTATTAAAAGCAAGACATGACAAAACCAAACAGAGAAAAAGCCTCACACATCACATAAACTGTTCTGTTCAGGCAGATCATCTCATCTCATTTGTCTCTTTGAATGTGCTTTGATATTGAAAGCTGAAGATGATGTAGTAATGCATGGAAGAATGGACTAGAAAGAAAGGACGAGAAACTAAACCCAAACATTTTTGTCCCCTTACAAATGTTAATTTAAAAATGTTACCTCTGGAATAAAAAGTCTTTGATTAATTCAAACCATCCACTCTTTCTCCAATGACAAATATCACAAACAACACTCTATAGGGGCTTGCCAGTGGGACTCCAAGAAATATTTGGCAAACAGCCACTGTCAAGTGACATATTTGGAATTTATGAGTTGCAGGCAGATCGAAGATTTAATTTAAACCAGACATAACTCATGGATATAATGACTGTGAATAGCATTATATTTATATAAACAAGAATTTGTACATTTTCTCTGGTTCATTGCTCTCAGATTTGATGATGCTTGATTTTTTATTTTCAATATTTTCTATGTTTGTACCACAATAAAAACAAAGAGTAAGCACGGAAGATATGTGATCTAAAACATTGTGCCTTGGCTGTTTGAGCATAATTTATCTGGATTTATAGTTTCAAGCAATATTTAAGGCAAATAAAAACATCAATGGCAGCAGAAAGTGAAATATTTGAAATAATTTCCCCTAATTACTGAGAGGAATGGAACACATGTCTTACACTTATATGACCTTTTTGTCATTTTGATTGTCTATATTGATCAGAAGAGAAGTTCTCTAATAATCCATTCCATGAAAAAAATGTAAAATGAGTCTGAGTGGAACTCCAGAAAAATAATATAATTTTCATTCTTTTTATTCAAACAAAATGCATTGAATCACTTAAAAATATACTGTATTGGCCTTTATCTCCTTGCAAATGCCCTGGATTTGTGTTTAATTTCTATCTCTTTTGATAATTTCCCTGTTACACTTCAGGACCAACATTTGTGTTAATAAATTCCATCTGTACCTGCTCTTCTGAAGACCAGAGGGGCCTGTGTGCATAACAAATAAATAAATGGACAGAAAAAACAACAGAGTATTTAGGAATTCCATCTGTCTACATTCAGATGCAAAGACAATGATGGTAAAGGTGACTTTTAGAACTTTTAAGGTGAAAGGGCTGAAAGTTTTACACAGCTGTAAAAAAAACTACAGGAGAAAAAAAGAATGATATTACAATGTTGGGTTTGAAGCACCTTAAGAATCACTTAATGAAGTCTGAGCACAGGTTGCATTGTTTATGAAACCAAATGGGAAAAAGGGCACCAGCTGCCCTTTTTACTTATTTAATATTGATAGAGGCCATGGGTCATGAGGTAAGCTGAATATTTTTACAGCTTTATGACAAACTATGTTTCAGATGCTTCTTTGTGGCAGATGTAAGCAATTTAATGTGTCATGTAGCCCGTGACAATCTTTTACATTTAAAAAACCAAGGACCTTTAAGCCAAAAGTTATTTTTGTTCTTGTTATGGAATCCTTTTGAGGAACTACTGTATTTAATTTTCATTATAGATTCTGGCATTAGAGTGATCTGTACGCAATATAAATGAATCTGGGGCAGCATTGTGGTGCAGTGGTTAGCTTTGCTGCCTTGTAGTCCTAGAGCACTAGGTTCAATTCAAAGGGGAGGCTATCTGCATGGAATGTGTATGTTCTCCTAGTGTTCACATTTCTCTAAGTGCTCCAGTTTCCTCCTACAGTCCAAGATATGCAGGTATGATCATTTGTTCCAGCGAAAATTGGCCCTCGTCTTTTGTGTTTGTGTGTCCCGGGCAATGGACTGGTGTCCCCTTCAGGGCTCCCCTTGCTTGTCGGGATAGGCTCCAGCTATCCTGTGACCTTGTATTGACTAAAGAATATGGATGAATAAAGGAAACTTAAAAGAAGCATTAATATTCACTGTTTGCCATGTATTGAAATGATCTGGCTAAGACAATTGCAAGCCTGATAGATAGCCATGTTCATTATTTTTAAGATTTTGATACACACAGACAGCATTTATCTTTACTCTTTTAAGTGAATACACCCTTTTAAACGTTGCTTTCTAAAATAATTTTTATTATCCCATTAGATTGTTACCTTATCTCTCTGAAGAAAATACTAGGGGAAGAAATACACTTTGAAATAGTAATTTCAAAAAAGCAGAATCTAACTATTAAAAGACAAGGTAATGTCCCACACAGACAATTTATTGTAGCTTTCATCTGCCAATGTAAAGGCAGTTCTGATTCACATAATGACTTCTATTACATACATTTAAAGGAAAAGAAAAATAGGAAACTTGTTTTCTGTCTAGGTTTTGTATCTATTTAGACACAAATGCAGTATTATTTTTTACAGTTGTAGATTATTATTTTAATATTTAAGGATAGTAGATATTGGACCATACAGTAAGTGAAATATTACTACATTACAAATAAAATGTCTCAGAATACATATAAACTGAAGGGAAGTACAACATTTTTTGTTCAATCTACTACAGCATCAATTCATAGATACTCCAGTGGATGTTTTCATTACTATTTTTTTTCTGGTTGGTTATTTAATTTCTATATCATTTTTGATCAAGGATACTTTCTAATTCATGTTCAGCTTTGTGTGCCTCCTCTTTAACTGGGACATATACAGGCTTTTTTTAACATTTTATTAATAATTAACCAGTCCATCATTATGAATGTATCAGCTATCTGACAAACTTATAACCTTACCTGAGTATGCCCTCTGGTCTATCCCAATGTACGTGTTTTGTACATTATATCTGGTAAATAAATCACATGGGTATTAGCACACATAGAGATTCTGCAATGTGTAATTCTTATAATCCCTTAATAGTTTCCCAGGGGAGGTTTAAAACAAACTATTTCTGCTTAATTTAATATGAAAGGGGAACAGATTAACAAATGCAGTTTAAAACAATAGAGAAAATGTCGACTGCTGTGCCTCATTATTTAATTTTTTAACATTTTAAAGTTTATGACAAGGATTTTACACAGGGTGCCTAGGGAAAAATCACAAGAGAGCTGAAACAGCAAAAAAGTAGGGTTCACTCACAATATTTAAATCTTATCCATAGAGACTGATTATTTAAAAGGGCAAAGCATAAATATATCATGAAACACCTTTGAACCACTTCATTCTTCTCACTTTAAATCAATCAATTAAAATACATCTAGGGAGCAAAATGCTTTTTACAAAGTTGCAAAAAGGATTTTTCAAAATCTGCACAAATTTCATCTTGCTGAGAAGTTTTCTCATTGTATTCACATTCTAAAACAACACTTGATTTTCAAAGCATGCTAAACCCCATAGCAACAGCTTCTATGAAGAAACCACACATTCAAATTAAGGCATGGACCCTCTCTTATCTTCTTGAACACTCTTCTGCTGAAAGCTACATTATTCAGTTGGGAATACCAAAGTGCTTTTGGTTCTCTAACTACAGTTCAGGAGGCCAGAGAGGATGACAAGGGCAAGACTTCATTTAACAAAGATTACTCTGATTGTATCTAAGATTTCTACTGTATTTCTATCTCTTATAGTAGGTACGTACAACATACTGTAGTACAGGCAGCGAAACTATTACAACATTTTCAACAGGTGACAAGTGCTACAGCTTCTGAGAATTAAATCTCAAATGACAAAAGAAAAAAATCTAAAATCTAATAAAGGCTTCTCCTATTTACAAAACTGATTGTTGTATGTAAGACTCTGAGAAGAGTTGATTAAAATGCTACTGTAGATAATAGAATATGTTTTAGATAGAAAACCAAAACTACAAAAGTTACTGTTTGCCATGTTCCTCAGTGCAAATTCTTTTCATGACAGGTGATGATTCTGTAGAGGACTTGAGAATAACCTTGCTACAAGCACAGGATTAATGTGTTGTTTTTTTTCATGAACAGAAAGATACACCTGAGCACAAAACAAAATTTACTCAATAGGACGTACCTGTTTGGGAACCTGTGAGGAAAAGAAACTATGCAAAAAGGAATAAGCTTAAATACGCCAAAGCAAGAGACTGAAGCTTGCTTCTATTCCATCACATATCCCAGCTGCAGGTGTTCCCGTCCAATTTAAATTGAACTTTATTTTTTTTTCTACATTTTGATCTGCTCTACTTACAAAAACATGTTTGTAAAATGTAAGGATTGCAACAGAGCACTCTTTATTGAATTATGTAAATTGCTACATGTCTGGAACTCACAGTACTTTCTATGTGTGAGCAACACATGGTATTTGGATTTTTAGAACCCTTGACATCAAAAACAATCATTTTCAAACCTAACAAGGTCAACTAAAAAATGCTAATATCATTTTGCACATCTTCAATGATATTTTGTGATGAAAATTGCTTTTGTGTACTTCTTGATTTAAAGGAACGTTTCTGGCTGTAATATGAAAAGTACTATTCCACACCAAAACAGCTTATATAGGGTGGTATGAATAATGTCATTATAAAACCATAAACAAGGGAAGCCAATTCCTTTTGTCTTGCCACTAAAGTAGCTTACACATGGTGTTTAGACATCCATGTGCCCTAGGGGCACCACAAAAATACTTTACTGAACAGGGACACAAGTAAAAAAGAAAGGAGTCAGGTATCTTGTACTGAATATGAGTCATAGAATGAGCATAAAATATCCTTATTAAAAATATCTGCTCAAATTTGAATTTCCTTATCAGTCAAAAGTTAAGCAGAAAAACAGAAGTAACCTGGAAGGAATTTAGAATTATGGAAAATAGGAGAGTGAGAATGCCAAGTTTATCTAGACTTCTTGAGGCTTTCCACCAAACGCCAGGTCAGAATTAATTGTGTAATTATGGAGCCAAAATTTCAGAACAGAGAAATAATGAAATCGTAATGAGATTAATAAAGTCTATAGTGTTAATTAAAGAGCCTGACTTTCTTTATGTCCTTCAGCATAAAAAGGGAAAGTTTGTATTATACCAAACAGTGACCAAAACACGGCAAGATTTACATTTTAAGAGCTAAACACCCCCAAATCTGTAAGCCTTTGGGGAAAATCAATATGCTTCCATATCATACTCTAAAGGTTAAAAAAAAGCAATCATAGAATTGAACATTTCAAGTGAGTATGATCACTCATTTTTAACCTTACTGGGGTAAAAATGCAGCTGTCACGGATGAGGGAACGACACGAGAGCGAAAAGACCCTATGCGTAGCGGCGAGACGGGGGTTAGCCCGGGCTCAGCTGTTCAGGAAATGCCGTATAGAAGCCTATGCCCTCAGGTAGCGGACGTGGGACGACCTAGTGCTAGACGGTTTTCAGGACATCCGAACGTCAATGCTGTGCGAGTAGGAGAGCAGAAGCAGGAAATAAATAGGCTACTCAACAAGACACACCATAAAGACAAGACTTATCACAGGGAACTAGGAACAGGAGGAAAGTAGAGCGCCCTCTGGGTGTACTGGGCGTGACAGCAGCTAAGAGATTAAAGTCTGCTTTCCTTCAAAATGAACTATCAGAATAACAGAGAAGCGTGAACACAAAAACATTGACATGGCCTCAAGAAGTGTGGATTCCATAAATTCTGTGTGCTCTCTACACAGTACTGCATTGCTAATTTGTTAACCACATATGTATTGATTTTTGTGAAGAATCCAACTAGATTACACATTTGTCCCTCCTTAATTGGGGAAAGAGTGAACAAGGAATCAGCCTGAATCAGATGATGAACCATTAGCACAAATGCAGGAAACAGGGTAAGTGTTCATGGCAACACAGGTTATCAGATTTATTAAGGTTTAATAGCCTTGAAGGTATATTCAAGTTTCATGACCTTGAAGGTAAAGTACTCTATTTGAAACATATTAGTAGAAATAATTGTTAAGGTGTTAAAAGACATATTGAGTGAATGCAGACACCATGTCATACAGTATGTGTTACATACTAATATCGTTAAATCAGAGTTATGAAAAGTGAGTGCAAATCATTGTTTCACATGACTACAATGTTTATGTATATAGTGGTGAAAATGAAAGTGGAAATGATGGATGTATTGCTTTTCAGAGGTTTACATACTGTAATAAATTTACAAATTGTATCATCTCTTACAGCTTTGAGAAGCAATCTATTGTTATGCCATCTTCCATAATTTCAAATAAACTGCTTCAATAATCAAGCTCTTTTATATGTACTTTAATATTTCAGTTCTTGCTATTTTCATTATGGTGACTTGAATCTGAAAGAAACAATCTGGACAAGTGAAACATCAGTCAACGTAAATAGAATGAAACTTTTTCAATTATAGTACCAAAATAAAATGTTTGATGATTTATTTACAGTAATTAGCTTGCACTGACTACAATGTTTACATTACAAAACTGTAAGAACAAGAAATTCCAGTGACTAAATTATAATCACACATAAGGCACTAACTGTATTCTGAAATTGTACAATATTCTTATCTATAATACAGAAAAATGTAGCATAATTTACAAAAATACCACCTAATGGGGAACCAATCACAATGAATCTGAGCTTATTTGTTCTTGTTTATAACTGGAAGGTATTTCCAATATTTTTAAAAGTTTAACAGAAAAGTAAAACCTAGTTTCATTGAAAAATATGTAAGGTACCACTGGTAATGGACACCACCTTTCCAAATACATTCCTCTTAAAATTGAATAAGATAACACTGAAGGGAAACAGGCTATCTGTGCTGGGGATCATACCTGGATCATACGCACTGCAAGCAGTCTTCTTACTACTGTATATTGCCAAAATGGCCAGACTGACTAGCAAGGTAGCAAGTACAGTAAGTGCTACATGTGCTGTTCTCAGCAGCATATCCATGTACTGCCCAGTGCAGATGGATAACAGGACGTTCCTTGTTTCAATTCAAGCTTTATTGTCCCCTAGGGGAAATTTTATTTGTTTTACAGCACAGTCAAACACAACACAATGGCAATACACACCATCAAAAGGGAAGAGAATGCAGAAGTGTTACAGGAGAAAAGAAACAAGAGAGAGTCCAGTTATCACAACATCAAAAACATTGCCAGGTAAAAAAAAATCTTATTCTGAATAGATTTCTGGAAGATTCTAACAAGATTTCTAAAAAACTCTTAATCTGCAAAGTTAATGAGAGTATGTCTGTTAACTATGGAGTCCTGGCTAAATTCCTCCCTGGGCTTGCACAGTCTGGCATCCCTATATTTTCACTTTAATTCAATTGTTGAAATAACTGCTCAGTTTGCTACTTCTCCTGCAGAGTACTGGCACTGCCCCCACATTACCCAGGTGAGTGCTGCACATCAGTGGTGAATGAAGTGGGTCCCCCCCCCTATATGTACAGTAAACATCTCTGGAAGTCTTTAGGATGAAAATTACCATAAATGCATGGGGGTTTTAGAGACTTGAACGACACCAATAACCACAGAAAGTTGCAACATATGAATAAACAAGCTGTTTATTTATGCTTTCTAGATGTTAATGAGACGCTCTCTTATAAAACAACAGTTTTTCCCCTTTACATGAAAAGGTATGTTATAACCATGTTATTTACAGTATGCATCCAACTGAATATTAAAGGTGTACAATTAATCAACTGGACTTTATTTAGAATGTTTTTCTATAAACAATGATTGTCTTATATTTTTGTTAATAAACAAAAACTGGACAGACCGCAGTGACCACCAAAAGAAAACATTGATGGAAATTATCCACAACTCTGTGTTTGTATTAAGTGCTGTAATATGTTATGCAGGTGATAATCATAAAGGAAGACTGTACTTACTGTACCTGGCAACAACAGTGCATACTCGTGTAGTGCAACTCTTTATAGGCTAGTGATTGACAAGACAGGAGATCTGTGTGGTTTTCATCTGGGCTGTGTAAGGAGGATGACCCCTTAGTGATCTTGATAAGGCAATGGCTTGTTAGGAACATTGGGTTTATTTTAGTCAGGGTTAGGTCTAAATTCAGAGTGGCAAGCTGCAGGCCATAGTCTTAATCAAAATAAATAAAAACACTCGTACCTGCAACATTGCCCTTTGAATCCCTACCCCCAAGAATCCAGAAAAATCTTACTGCATTACTTTAAGACAATTCTAGATTCTGTCACAATGTTCTATCACTCTTCAAGTAATACACTGTAAAAAAGGTCCTAAACAAAGCATAAGAGAGCGTAAGAGGACAGAATTAAGGAATTCATGCGGGTGCAGCATTCTGAAAGTGCAAGGAAATGTTTAATATTATTGCCCAATGTGTGCTTTAAAATATCATCTGTAAAAATAAAAATTAAATCTTATTAACTTTCTATTGGTGCACCAGGGTGAGAGTTTTTTCTGCTAAAGCTAAAGTATTGAGCTTCCTAGGCACTGCTTTTTTTAAGGACTAAAAGCTGTGAACTGTAGACATTACTTCACAAGCTGCACTCAATTTTTTGCTCTACACCCTCCACAATCAGAACATGAAAAAAACTACAATTACTCTGATTTCCTGCTACCTAACCTTTTCAAAGCAATTTCATTTCATCTTGTAACCCCAGAAAGAAATGTCTTACATAACATCTATGTTGCAGTATGATGAAGTGGTTGAAAGATCTGAAGGACAATACATTCCTGCCCTCTCTAAACTAGGCCTTACTGAAGACTTACAGTACCACACAATGACTCACAAGGCATGCTTACAGAAGTACTAAAAGAAAAGTATAAATGACACCTAAAGAAATTTTAAGTATAGTTTTTCACTTCAATGTACAGTATAGCAGACAAGTTCACTAAATTTAAAAGCAACCTCACAAGCCATCTTGAAACATTTAGACGTTTACAGGCCTGTGCCAAATTCCATTCTAAAAGCCACCATTGTCCATTTCAGGTTTTTTTTAAACACATAAGGAAGCCTGAAAGCAAATCAAGTCAACATGGTCCTCCACTGTTTAACTACTATTGTAGTGTACAAGCTTACAGATTCACGAACGTCATATTTGGCTCTGTGCAGAATGCCACCAAAGTAGTTATCACAAGGAAATATGCTTCCAAAAGTCTCCAACCCACATCTCCCAACCCAGCAGAATTCTACATTCTTCTGAAATTGTACAGAGACTCAGATTTTTTTTCTAAAAGGAATGTTTATTTTATCTTGTTAAACTTAAATACCCTTAGGATGATAATAACAGCTTTTTTTATCTTAAGCTACAAAAAGGTTTATGATTGTTTTAATTCTACAATAACAGTGGTTTTATGCTTCAAGGAAAAGTGATTTCTTTTGATAAAGTTAATATATTTGTAAAATAAAAGCTTGCCAGTTTAGTTAAAAGATTGATAGCTTTCATGTTGAAGTAATTGGGAAGAAACATTACCTTTACCTTGAAAATGACAAAGAATAGTGATTGATAGAAGAAATGAGCCCTGTGCTGAAAGCAAAATGAATATTAATTTATTTTAGCCTCATATGTTCACTGATGGATAGATTAATGCATGGCCATGAGGCTTTGACTTTTGACAGTTCAAAGATCACTTAATTTGGGTGTAATTAAGTTGTTCATGCTCACCTTAGATGTGCACAAGCCAATATTCATATGATATTTAGAGGAAAATGCAAAAGTGAAGACCAAGTAGGAACTTTGATTTAAACTCCTATATGTGAGGTAGCAGTCACCTTTTCAAGATATTTGAAAGAAGCCTCTAATTTGAGTCATTAAAAAGGTTTGAAGGCATTATTTAAATATTAAAGTAAATGTTAATCATATAGATTTTGGCCTTTGACATTTTTCCCCTGTCAAACCTTATATATCATTTAGTGCTTCCATCCAATTTCCCAGCTTATTAAATCATACGAGGTTTCAAAAAAGCTAACTGAACATTGCTTGAAAAACATGAAAACAAATTTTTAATTATTCTACATTTATTTGTTCATTAGGTTCCCTTGTTCTAGTCATAAAAGGTGCTATTTGAAAATTGGAGCACATATTTGGGTTATGTGTCTTAAAGCTTCCAGTTTCATTGTGGTAAAGACTGTTGGCGTAATAGACCTATTTTTTCTTGCTCTAAGCTAACAATAAGGTAATGGCATACACATGACACAATGAAGGCGTGTTGGGTAATTTGTTTTATTTTTCATTGTGTAACATAATTTGATTATTGTATACAATGTGCCTTTTCTTATTTTAAGGTAATACAGTAGCTTCCTCTGTGACTGCAACTCTAATTAAATTACCTTGATGCTATGATGGATGAACCTGATAATTTAGGATGCCCAGGCTTTTCTTTTTTCTATTGTTATAATTAACAATGACAACAAATTGCCCAAAGCTAGAACAGTTCTCTGTTTTTTGTTTAAATGTCACATCTTTTTTTAGGTAGAACGGTATCTGAAATTAATTCCTTCCAGCAACCAACGAGCCCATTAGTCAAATGTTCTGATGAGTCAACATGTGGAGCATGTTTTTGAGAAATAGTTGCCAGAAGACATGTACTGTACCTTTTTGGCACCACACATTTTGCTAAAGATGTTTATGTGTATTAAATTAAGAATTGGGTGAAATCTAGGTCTACAAAGAGATGAATGTCCTTGAATTTTTTAATAAAACTAGTGCTCATTAAAAACATAGCTTTTCCTAAAGAGATGGAAGTTTGCAGTGTTAAAATTATAGCAGTGTCTGCTATGGCTGCAAGACAGACTGGGTTCTTAATTTAGCCTGTGTAGGAGCAAAGAAAAAACCTTCACTTACAGGGACCCAACATGAATTACAGACAAGGTTAGTGGACCCTTTCTTTCCTCACCAGTATAACTGGATGCTGCTAGTCCTTGGGCTTTCATTTGCTCATGAGGTTACATCAGAAATGCAGGTATACCAATTCTCCATTGGATTTCAAACTCACCTTAAACTGGGATCAAACACATGCCTTAGGGGTTTTCATATAGATCCTCCACTTTGTTCAGAGGCAGTCCTATCCTTGCTTCAGTGTTCCTTTGACCTTAATCTCTGTTTGCCCTATCCACTGTTTATTTAAAAGACTCTCAGTCTTGACAGGAGCACCTGCTAAGCGCCTGAAGTGTTTGCCCAAAGGCCTCCCTAATTACATATTAATTATTTCTCAGACACTATTATTAAGATGCCAAAAAACGTTTCCTGTAAATATACCGCAAGTTCTTAATTCAAATGATTTTTTTTCACTAACATTTAATGTGCATAGTTTTATGTAAATGAAAGAGGAACCCAAAGTACTGTAAATAGTTGAAGCCAATGTGTAATGCTCTTGATTGAAAAACACGCCACCAAAATTGGATAAAGATGCTTTTTAACTCTGCATACCAAATCTTAAGTGAAATAAAGGGGGGAATTGTTTGGAATTACTGTTTTCATATTTATGAATATAAAAATCACTGCAATCATTTTTATCTTCATCAATGAATATGAAGAACTTATTAAAACAAAGAACTATCTCTACAGTGTGATAGTGTTATACAATGAGTCTAACTGAATCTAGACTGTGATTTTGGCATCAAGGTAATATTAAGAACTATTATAGAATATTAAGAAGTGCAAGATTTAAATTTGATTTCCTCCCTGAACATTTAATAACTCTATTAGAAAAAACAAACTAAAAATGAGTTAATATTTTTTGTCTTGAAGGGAACTACATTTATCAATGTAGGGCTTCATTTTCCTCATTGGAAAACAGACAAAACTAAAGAAAATCAAGCAGAATACACAACACAGTGCACATGGTATCAAAAAGTACATCACTGAGGAATTTTGGAAACCCCAAATAATATTGCATGCAAATATCTTAAAACTAATAAATATCTTGTCACAAAATGGCCTCAGCAATGGTCAAAGTAGGTCAGTTTCCTAAAATGATGGCACCACCGCAAAGCACTCGGGTATCTCAAGTGCAATTTACAGTGCTTCTCTTCCCAACAAGAAAAATGGGGGGGGGAAGTTTACCAAAAAACAGTTCTTAAATCAGGAATGAAAAGAAACCACCACAAAAGCACTTAGAACTCTGTATGCATACTGTACTACTACACTACAGAACATTCCACTATCTCCAACAATCCACCAACCAACCAACTTCCAGCCTGAGGATCAGCTTATATTGTGTGTAAGCCCCCACCCCCTCCCTGGAATGAACCATTATCTTGTTACATTATCTTTTTACATACAAAACAGTTCACAATTCAGCAATTTGTTCAGTCTATTCACAAAGGAAAGAGAAAAACAGATATATTCAAAACATAATTTTAACACTTCTTTTTTACCCTTTTATAAAACAAAAATGTAATTTCCCCCCTTTACACATACATGTGGTTCTTCTTTTTTTACCTATAAATTCACCTCTAGAAGCGGGGGTTAGGTTTGGCCCTTCGAAGCCACCATAGGCTGGCACAACCCAGAAGTCTCGAACAACAACAACAACAACAACAACAACAGACAGTCAAACGGTAAGTATCATTCGAAGTGAGAACGCTCTCCATTAACTCAATCGCAACACTTAAACGAATGGACATTTACCATGGATGTTTCTGTATGTACTGTATAGGTGCTTCCACTTTACAAATGACTAATAAAAGCAGTCATCAGCCAAACCCAGAGTGTGTACCCTCAGGAATTACTGTAGCTAGCAACTGGTCGGTGGGAAAATGTGTGATTTGTATTTTCCAGTGCTACCCGTGCCTCATGACAGACTCCTCTGTCATGTATCTGTAAGAACTTTTTTCATCAAAAGAAACCTTTTAGGTATTAACTTTTCTGCTTTTCATTTAATTTTTAAGAAGCTCTTCAATTTCTTTAATATTATAGAAAATTTAATTTTGAGATATTTGTGCAGCGACTATCCCAGTTAATAAAATGCATTTCAATTATAATTATTTTAATATGCATGGTTAAATAAGAAAAACAACTTTAAGAATAGCAAACATAAAAATTTAGATAATAACTTATGAACTGCACAGAGGAATTACTATTGAAGTATGGTCAGGAATTGTTCATATGGCTACAAGACTGCACCCCTACTGACTCTTTAAAGATGAGCAGAAAACTAAATAAAATACTGAAACCCACTGCAGTTATAGTTCTTGTAATAGTTCAGTAAGACTTTCATCACATCTTGTTATTCGCTCATTGATGCCCCTTGGCTGACAACAGGCTGAACATACATTCACTACCTCATTCCTTTAGAGAGAGGGAAACAAGTGCACAGCAGATTTCTAAAATATGCATGGGCAGGATTCATTCTCAAAGTTATCCATCTTTTCAAATTCCAACAATTTTCACTCTAAATAAAATCAGGAACAATATCAGAGTTGGCAGAAAATACCCCTAGCTTTCTAGTTTTGCTTCCTATTTGTGTCTCAGATGAAGAAAACACAATTTTTAAAAAAGCTTTATATGCTCCACCAAATACTTGATGGCCTAGGCAGCTGCCTGTGTTGCCTCTGCCTAATGCTAGTGTTAGAGAACATATGCTCTGTCTAAATATTTGTTTAACTTGGGGAAAAAAACATTTCCCCATGGAACAGACAGAAGTGTTTTGTCCCCTTTCAAATATTGGCTTCGCCATAACAAAGCAGTCATACATTTTGTCATCATTTGGCAGCCGTCAATTTTTTGGTCATGTAAGACCATCTTTTGTCATCTTTTGTAAGGTCATCTTTTGTTTTTGTCTGTTTATGCATTTTTAAATAACACCTGAGTTAACAAACATTTCACTTTCACTTTGCACGTGAAACAGTAGCTCAGCACCCTCAAAACAAAATAAAGTTATTTGAGATGGTCAGGTAATATAGAAGATAGAACCCTGCCCTGTTCACCACCTGCAGATACTGTATAAAAAAGACTTTTATCCAAAAATAACAGAATGCATGCTAAAACAACAAGAAGAACATTTTTGAAATGGCCCTACCCATAACATGTACTGGTGCTTCAGTGTACAGTAAATGTAACATGTTTCTTATGTCATTTTGGAGATTAAGCAATATAGGTATATATACTTTATTCTAACTGGACTCAAAACAATGAACAAATGAGCTAGTTACTTTCAATATACAGTATGCATCCTTAGTTTGCACTCAAAGATTCAGCAGATGTTAAAACAGCACAAAGGGATAGAATAAGGCCTTCACATATCCATAAAGTATGTATTCATGTATAATGTTATTGCTGACATGAAGGTGTTTGTTCCCTGTTTGAAAAAACTTCCTCTACATTAACACTGATTTTAAAGTCTGAAAATAAAGTACAAATTTGACTTTTTCCCACGCCATACAACATCTTTCCATTCATAATTAAAAAATTACAAAATAACTGTGAGATAAAATTCCAAAACAAATGGAGTTTTGAATAACACAGCAGGATTGAATATGAAATAAACTGAAATATTTTAAAAATGTAACGTTTTTAGCCTCTTAACTGAAACCCAAACAAATTACTAACAAAGTAATTACTCACATCTTAAATTACATCTCCTCGCTTACCTTCTTTCATTGAAGGAGTTCTTTTCAGGTCATTTATTCTCATTTCATGTCCCTTAATTTTAATCCTTTTACACTTTATTAAATGCACCAAATCACTGCTACCCAGTCCCCTCCTATAATCGCAATAATATATGTTAACAGGCTGCAGAGTCATTTTTGCCACCAATGTCCATACTTAAAGTAAGTAACATTAAATATGCTCTTGTGGTCTATGTGTGCCCATTTCAACTTAGTTAAAGCCTGAAAACTGGTTTAACTGGTTCAAGCCACTAATGAAACAGGAATAAATCATTAGTTTTAAAGAAACACACCTGGAAAGTTTATTGGCTCAATTGGCTCAATCAATTACAGAACTTGTGTTCATAAGCAAATGGCTTGCTTATTAATACCACAAAATTGTTCCAGACTGAGCAGAGTGCTAAAGGTGTCAGTACTCAAAGTGGGGCAAGGTTGAATGGGGTAAAAAAAGAATGTCCATGTAGAAGGGTGCAAATATGAGCTGGAACAAATTTTTTTACTGTAGTGTACCATGGAGTAAACCATCAATTAAATTATTATTGAAGATACCAATGACCGTGGTTTGAGGTTATGATAGATTATTCTGACAAAACTGCAATTATACCTTTTATTTATCCATGCTGCAATAACTAGTCCACCTGCAGGCTTGTTATATTATATCATCATAACATACTTCCAGTTAAAAAGATCAGTTTTAGAAAAATAGGCAACTATCCATTGTAAACACATTACAAATTGATTCTCCTACCTTTCCCAAAACACCAGGGTTATACTAGATTCATCTGAGTTGACAATGTCTTTTAAACAATTAAATATGTAAAGATGTCTACTTCTTTACCAATATGGTGTTCTAAATAAGCATGTCTTTCAGGGTGAGTTAGGGTTATAATAGCCATTAAACTTTGACTTCAATCTTAAAATGACAAAATTAAGACAAGTTACAAAATGTCTTTGCTTCAAACTTTTGATTTGAATGAATTTTACACTGTTTCTACTATTAGGCATACTGTATATCTGAAACAAATTAAGAAAGGAGCGAAGTTTCACTCATTCTAAATGACAAATGGGTCATAAAGTATAACCACAAGGTTAAGAAATTTCGGCTGTGGGAAAGGTAACCTTACATTTAGCTGTGGTTGTTCCTGAGAACTTTTTTAATCAATTAACCTTTCAGTTCATGAGTTGAAAATGTCCTTTGGTTAATTAAAAAAAATCTTTAAACAACCAAAATAACCTTTGTTAAAAGATATGAAAATGTATCTTCTGTAATAATGGTTACTACTTGAGGCAGGCTTTCAATAATTTGAAAACTGCTGTTGTTCTGTTGGCAAGCTCTCAATATTATACTCTTTGAAAATCCTAGCAAAGGTATTCCAAAACTGAGTATCACCAATGAGACAAACATTTAATAAACTGAACAAAACATTTCTCTACAGTATTCAAGTTAACTAAAAACTAAAAACATTTTCTTTAAGAATATAATGTGAAAGGAAAACAAAGCCTATCTAAATTACCCATTTCCTTGTATTTAAGACTTTTAAATTTAAAATCTATTGGTTTTGTCATAGTTATTAGATCTAGTAGTGTTCTAAGGAATTTCAGACTTACAGTACTGCAGGTGCATGCAAGAGGTCTTGGTGCATACATTAAATTAAAAGATGCAGAAGGCGATAGGAGGATATGTACAGTATTACTTTTTCAACATGTTCTGTTTGGAACGATAAGCTTTCACATCTAGATTTGCGTTTTTACCTTTTTGCTGATAAAGCTGGGGATAAAAGTTTGCACCGCCTTTGCAGAACATGGGTGTGCAAGTTGTTCCTCATTATCCCTCAAGCTGTCCAGTCTAATTAAGACACTAATCCATGTGAGGCTCACAGCAAGCCAGTCTATTTCAGAAGCAAAGGGCACAAGATGGGAGTAAGGTGTCATACTGTACAGGACACCACAATGTTGTGGCTGATGAGTTTGATTTCTGCTGATATTTTGACAGATTATTAACATTCTTCTTATGTACCAAGAGCCATGCGGAATGATTTTCTCTGAAGTGCAGAGAAAGGACTGGATAAAACACAAACTGACATGCATTGTGGAAACTGAAAAAAGTTAAAGAGAATAGAAAGACAAGGCAGAAATTACTGTTTGACACATAGCCAATATAAAAATAAACAATACTGCAAGGCTGTCAAAAAGTAGAACATGGAACAAGAATAGCAGAAAAGAGTTTTAAACAATATTAATGTACCCTATATATTTAGAAAAAGGCATAACTTACTTTTTAAAACATGGATTGCATCTATTTATACAATTTTCTTAAACTAAATTAAGACTGCTGCCTTTCAAATGTTTTGTGTGCAATAGAATCAAATCACAAGGCTTGCACACCATTTCCAAATGAAAAAGAAATCTAATATCGATGCAAATCTAGTTAATCAAATACTAAGAAAACATGTAGCAAAATTAAAATATTCAGTAGACGTACGCATATTAAACTAAGTAAGGCTCTTTGCACAGTTTGGTATTTTTGATAAGTTAAAAAAATTAAACACCCATTTATCTCTAAAGGGAATGCAAATGCAAGCATTGAAGTTGAAAAGTGCAGATAAGAAATTAATCATTAGGCCTATTTCAATGTAATTTCTAGTTTCTAAAGTAATAGTATACACAGAGCAAAGAATAAAATATTACAATATAAAAGCTCACAAAATTGCTATTGAGTTAATCTGTTTTATTAAGTTCAAAGCTAGCAAATGCAATTTGCAGTCTACTATCCAAAAAACTTCTTGATCAATTTACAGTGCCTTGCTCAAGTATTCACCCTCTTCCAATGATCTCCCATTTTGTTAATTTACAAATGTATACACATTTTAAAGTGAATTTTGAATAAAAACTCAAATAGAACACTTTTATAGGTGAATGAAGATAACTGTCAACCAAAATGCAAAGAAGAAGAAAAACTCAAACATGCAAAGGAACAAGTAATAGGTTTATTCCATGCTGAAAAAAAGAAGAAAGAAAACACAACGTTTCGGCCGTGGAGCCTTCTTCAGGTGTGAGAAAGACAAGGTAGTCAAAGGCACACCAAAGGCCAAATGCACAAGGCACACCTGAAGAAGGCTCCACGGCCAAAACATTGTGTTTTCTTTCTTCTTTTTTTCGGCATGGAATAAACCTATTACTTGTTCCTTTGCAGCCTACACATGCTGACGCATCTACCCACCTGAACTAAAACTTAAACATGTTGATCTTATAAGCATCTTGTAAGCATCTGAGTCAATATGTGGTATAAGCACCTTTGGCAGTAACTACAGCATCCAATTTGTTTTAAGATTGTTGATATTTAAAGTCTTGTGATTCACTCAAGTTGATTCACTTTCTTAATATTAAACCACATCAATGTAGCTTTGACCTTAAGCTTTGGGTCATTCTGCTGCTGAAAGGTGACTTTCAGTTTTAGATCTTTGGCATTTCCTTTTTTTTAGATTTTGCTATGCTGTACTCGATCCATTTCCCCATCATTCTTGACAAAGCTTCCCAATCCATGATAATGAGAAACAGCCCCATAACATCGTGTTGCAGCCACCAGACTGACAGTAGGGATGCTGGTAACATGACTGGGTGATGTGCTGTTTTGGGTTTGTGATACACCTAAGGCTTCATATTAGAAAAAATAAATCCAGTTCTGTCTCATATCTATTATGCTCTAACCATGCACAGAAAGTGGCCACTGAGGGGATTTGGTTGGATTCCAAATGCTTGGACTTGGGGAGTTTCTGAGGTTTCTGGAATTATCTGAATGTTGAGGTTTGAGTTTGCCGGAGAAGCCAGAAGGCTAAAGGGTCAGAGCTCTCCCGAGTAGCCCACAGGTTTAGGAGACAACCAATAGAGTGGAAGACGGGTCCACAATGGTTGTGGACTGAAAAAAGCCCTGGCAGGCACTGTGGAGGTCAGACATTGACTTGACTCAATCCAGAGGGGCTGCAGCAGCCACAGCAGTGACTTGCTATGGACCAACGAAGTTAGTGGCTGTTAGAGTGGAGATGGTCTACTAACTGCTTGTTTACTGGTGAAGCTGTAGAGGTCTCAATTAAACTGGTATGGAGACTGGCTGCTACAGTGTTGTGGATCAACGAAGCTGCAGAGGTCATTACAGGACATTATGGAGATGAACCACTGGCTTGTAGCTGACTGATGGTGCTGTTAAAGCCATGGCAGACTATAATCCTACAGAGACCACGGATCAATCTTGCTCAATAGTTTTGCAGAACCCACCCATATCACTACAATCATCCTCATGAGGCAAAGGATATGAATCTACTTTTGTAACAGCATTCACTTGCTGATAATCAGTACAAAAATACTAGTACTATTTAGATACCCAAATACATGGCGAAATCCAAGCACTACAATTAACTTCAGCTATACCATTTGTAGTCACATATACTGTACCACTGTCACTAAATCTTATCCTTTTCTCAGGACCAACTCTGTATCCACTTAAACAGGATTAGAGTCATCCACATTGATATCATGGAACAAGAGATTAGTCCAAGTTGGCACATTTGAAAACAGATGGATACAAGATAAGTTAAGAGACACACATTTGCCAGCAGGTAAATTAGGCAGATATTGGAACAGATCTGCCAGGATCTTAGAACTAACAAGGGGAGGTTTTACAGTTACACAAAGGTCTTCACTTGCCTCCTGATCAAACTGGCAAGAACAGGCAACCTTGTGGGTGGCAACAAAACTAAAACTTGCTGGTTGAAATGTATGTGTTCTTGCCTTACAATCATACTAAACTCTTATCTTCTATTGTGTGCTTTTCAGATTTTTAGTCAGCACACATGCCAGGTACAAATGATCTTTGAAGTCACATGCATATTGCATTAAGTTAATTGGAGTAGCTTTCTCATCAAGTAACCTTTCCTTTAATGACCTTAAAGACCCAAAAACATATGGCCAAAAAACTGTTTTGAAAAGCTAAACCTTCTTGTGATTCTTGTACAACGTCTTGTACTGCAAAAAGTAAAAGTGGCACTCCCTCATCCCAGTCTTTTTCATCCTTTGGCAAGCCAAACTGGGGAAAAAAATGATTAAACCTTTGACTACAAGAGTAGCAGTTATCTTGCATAACGTAATGTCTTTGGGGCACCTTGTAGATAAAAATCTTATGGTCAACAGATACTGATTACCAGCACAGTCAACTATAGCTCAACTGAATGGTTCATCAAATGGTAGCACAGGGTGTAAAGGTAGCACAGCAGGATTCTGGTTTTCCAGCCAGCTGACATAAATGGCAAGACTTGCAATAAGGTCTAACATCACACTTTAACCCAGGCCAATATGCAGTATCTGATTATAGATTTATTTACACCACTATGGCCTCATGAGCAAGACTCAAAACATCATACTGATACACAGATGACACTACAATCTGATGTATACTTTGCCAGACATGCAATCACCATCTTCACATTAAAACTACATTCAGCAAATACCCAATTGCTGTCTTTTCCAGCTCCCTAATCTCTACCAACTCACAGCTCAGGATAATTCTTGTTCAGTTCTTAACCTCAAGCATATTGTATCTACAATAAAACCAGTAGAACATAAAATTAACTCTCCCAAAGCAATGTCTTGCACTCACTCCTCTCAAACTGAACATGAGTATCAAGACAAGAGGGAAATGAGAAGGGAAAACATTCTTTTAAAACATCTAAAAACGATTGATACCTCTTTTACTGTTGTAACAATAGGGTCAACAATCATATTAGCTGTGGGCAGAGAACAGCAACAGGCCCTACCAGCTAAATTGTTCCCAAAATAATAGAAAATCCTTTCAAAGGAAGAGAAGGGCAAGCCCCCATCACTGCTCTGCACTAACAACAGGGGATTGTAAAACTATTATGTAAGGGGACATCAATAAATCCCATCTCCAAACCTTGCACAAACACTATGGAATTAGTGGAAGTGGCTGTAGAAAGGGGTAAAACGCCTTCTAATGTGAGGGACTGAAAAGCATCAGTATCTCAATAACTTTTAACAGGTTTCCACTCAGAAAGCTAAGTGCTAGTATACAGTACCATACATTACAAATAGACAATGACCCACTGTTTCCTTCTTCATGTTCAAGCTCCAGCTTCATTGAAGAACTCACTTGGCTTTCAGTGTCTTTGTTTCACGTTTCAACATGAATCAATCAGTCATTTTATGACCTCTCTCTTTACAATAGAAACAGACGAGTGTACAATATTAGTTTCACTACATTTACCTACCACTACAGTATCTGCTTGTTCTACCTTTGCTGCGCTACCATGTAAACCTCTAGCCACTGAATGAGCTGACTGCCGATGTGTGCTGAACCAGCATACAGTCGAAGTCACAGCAGGGGTTGGCTGCTGACTCATTGTAGTCTGGGGGTGCTAAGGGGTATAATAAGAACCTGACACAGCACTGTTTTGCAGAAGCTGAAAGCAAAACATTTCAACAGATTTTTTGAGATGCCAATTTATAAAGTACTACAATGATTAATCCTAGCAAAAATAAATCCTTGCCTGTTTAAGTAATAGTTACTATGAGACTACAGCTGAAGACCATTTGGAAGCTAAAGATATTCAGCTGGGGGCATGATTAGGCTGACTGACTGCTTCCCTAAGTGAAGACCAGGTCAATCCTGAGTGAGCTGGAGACCAGAGCATACACTAGATTGAGTGACCCACTAACATGGCAGTGAGACTCACGGGGCAAAGCTGTGAGAGCAGCGGGTGTGAGATGCTGCTTATAACAGGAGTAGAAAAGAACAGGTCTGCAAGATTTGAGTAAATGTCTGTGTTGATTGAAAGATCTTGGGAAGAACAGGGGGAGAGCAAGAATTCCGGAGGGAAAGTAATATTTAAAGGGATGAGAGCCTATTCATGTGAGAGAGAACAGGGCTGTCCAGGAAGTTCATTGAGTAAGAGAAGCAGTATTAGAGTAAATAGTATTAGCTTGTGTATCAAAGAGTGAGGTGTGGCAGAGGGACCCTCCCCCTGGGAATATAGAGACCACTGATCTCTAGACATGGGCATGCACTCATGACAGAGGGCGCCACTCATGCTTTGTGTTAACGGCAGTAGAGACTGGGCTTGAGAGAAGGTGCAAGTTACACATTTCCTGTGAGATGCTTTTACAACTAAATGATTAAATGAACTGCAGGAAAAGACAGATTTGAAGTCTGTAGAAGATTTCTACTGTAATGGTCTCTTAAAAGTCTTCTTTAAAGGATGGAAGAACCATTAGGTGCACATATAAGTATTTATAATCAGAAAATTGGTAATAGCTGAAGAAGATGAATGTGACAAATGTACAGTAGACAAGGGATAAAAACAGGTGGTCTTCATATTAAGTACAGTATTAAATAAGCCACCTTAGATTAAGTGACTGAATAGAAATTAGGAAATGGAAGTAAAAAAAGAAAAAGAGGTATCAACAGGTTCCAAATTGGTCATAGTTTTATTCTTCAGCCATCTCAGAATTTGACAGATAAATTAATATGGGGAAAAAGCATTATTACAAAAGAATGACTACCATTTCTAAATGTAACATCCATGAAAATCCACAAGTGAATATATCGAGTAAAATTTGAGAGAATAGCCCTCATTGAGTGGGTATAGAATGACCCAAATACATTGCCTGACAATTGATTTTTCTCAGGATAAAGTCATGAAGTAATTGTACATTTCAGTTTTTGCTTCAGTAGCATGTGCAGATACAGAAGGAGGCTGACAAAAGCTATTTATGATTTTGAAAACATGTCTTAGATTATGCTGTTTGCTGCCAATCAGTTTGGAGCAGTAAGTATTTCTGGCATTCCATAAACCAGCTCTCTTTGCTGTTTCCAGGCCTCACACAACACACTTAATTTAGTTAATTTTATTAGTGTTCCAGCTGGTGACCTGAAAACCTTATGGACTGCAAGCAGTTTATCATTATACCAGGGAGAACTAGGGGGGTGATGCATAGAGTGCATACTGTATGTGCTGCAAAGTTTAAATTTTCAAGTAGTCTAATGTTTTGCATGTCATAAATTGTCCAATATTAGACATTGGATATGATTGAAAAATCGCTTCTGAAAGCTTTTAAATTAACAGATTTCACGTTTCAAAAAGTGATCTGATGTCTGGGTGTAACAACATTAAAAGAAGAATCAATATGGAGTGAGACTGACTTATTATCCAAAACGCCCAGGTCCAGTACTATCAAATTTGACACAGCCAAGTACTATATGAGTTATATTATACAACATTCTATGCATCTACCTGACAGTCCTTAATTTAACAGTCAATTTAAGAATGCTCCACCCATCAAACAGGGTTGTGGTTCTTCATGAATGTTAAAATCACCCAGAAATTTAAATCTGCCAAAATCAGTTTGCAAAAATGAGTAAACGTTCAGCAAACTCTGAGACACATTGCAAGATTCCAGTGGTGAAAAATTAAGTGTCATAATGCAATGCGATCAGCATGTAAAGAAAATGCAAGGATGTTTGTGTTTTAACTGGTAAATGGTCTCTCCCAAGCTCAGGTTGAGCTTTGTGATCAGGGGTTGGAGCATGGTCATTCACTAATGATTGTGACTGGGATTCCTCGAGAGATGATGCACAACTAATTGAGGTTGTGTGGGGTTATTTAGCCAGGGCTCTCTTGACTCTCAGTGACACAGTGACCACTGATGCCTACCAGGTCCTTCCAGGCATTCTCTACTGTTGGTGACATGCCCCACCATTACAGAGCTGTGTTGGCTGTGAAGTGTTAAAGGGGAACCACAATGCTATTTTTATATTATGGGTAACTTGCAAAACCTCTAATTTACATCACAAAATAGACAAAATTTCCAGGTATCCATGCCACCATGACCTGCAATTCAGAATGAGGCAACTAAACTTCTGGTGACATGATGTGGTCTTATTACATTGTAAAGAAATTGGTTTTTAAATACATCTTTTACTCTATATGAAATATTGCTCTTGACTTCGAGACCGTTTTGCCAACAAATACTACTTGTTACCATGATTTAATAACCATCCTGAGAAATTGGGATAGCAGCTCCCTTTTAAAGGATGAATGGTGTGAAGTTGGTTTTTCTTGGAAGCCTGTCTACATTTTCTCATCTCTCCTGTGTGCAGGTATGGGATTTGTAGTTGGGAGCCAAGACATTAAAAACACAATTGAATCTTTCATATTGGGAGGCTACGGCAAAAATATATATATATTTTTCCAAGAGAGTTTATTTTTAGAAGAAACATTTCCAGCAGTTTAATTTTTCTGTCAAAATGCTGAGATGGACAACAGAACTCCCCCTTTCTGGTTAAGTTGGTCACTGCTAATCTGCCTCCAGATCTAAAAGCAGAAATGTTTTGAGGAAAGCATGATGAGGAAGATCTCATTTAATTCATTAATAAAAAAAAAGTCACATTTTAGTTTGAAAATATATCTAAACCTTTGCAGAAATTAATGTAGTACTAGGGATTTCATGGTTAGATAACTATTATGCAGTAGTACTAGACTAGGGTCATGGATTGATGAATGCACTGTGCAAAAATGCTGTTCACTTTAATTGTGAGTCTAATTAGGAGACAGTTAAGAGTTTACTGAGTTATGAAGAATAGTGCAGGAATATAATAGAGCCCAGAAAAGATAACCATAAGACAGAAAAAATGTCCAGGATCCAGGAGAGAAATAACTCCAACAGGCAGCAAACCAAACTTTAGATGCAAATAAAAAAAAAGTCAAAAGTGCTAAACTTCCACACCGTAAAATGTCAGACCATCAAGAGTCTGCACTCCAAATAAGAGCACAGCACAGTTCATAGTCCTGATCCTAGGATCCCACACACTTGCTGCTTTTCCACCTGAGCACTCTACTAAATAACTGAACCCTCAACAGCGCTAACAGGTTCAAAGTGAACTTGTTAATTGTTTCAGTTCCTATACAAGTAGGATCCAATGCAGATGCAGGAGTCGTAGGGCGGTAAGTAAGCGAACAAACCGCAACTGGGAGCTGAATCGTAGTCAGAAGGAGTAAGGTAGGTCGAAATCCGGTAAAGACACTGATGGCGAACAATCCAAAACGTGAGACGGAATCGAGGTTGAAAAGAGCGGTAGTAATTCCGGTACAGACACTGATAGCAAACAATCCGAGGGGCAAGGCGAGATCCGAAGGCAAAAAGGCAAAAAGGCAAAAAGGCAAAAAGGCAAAAAGGCAAAAAGGCAAAAAGGCAAAAAGGCAAAAAGGCAAAAAGGCAAAAAGGCAAAAAGGCAAAAAGGCAAAAAGGCAAAAAGGCAAAAAGGCAAAAAGGCAAAAAACCGCTAGGTAGAGCTTACAAGAAGTTCATTCAATACCGAGCAACGGGAAGCCGGTTAGAATGGTATAAATAACCCGGCGTGCCGCACGGTAGAGCAATTGCAGGTGTGTTAACTCGTGCGGCGGCGCTTGTTAATGATAACCTGGTGCTGATTAGCTCGCTTACGAGTTGATCTCTGCTAGCTGGCGGTCATGACAGTTTTAAGTTCTAACCAAGCAATCTGTTGGTTGAATTAAATACTACAGAGCTCAACTGTTATAAAAATGTGCTAATATGTGGGTCCCCAGGAACACTATTGGAAACTCCTGGTTTGCATGTACAGTATGAAGCTGTGCTGTTTTCTCGTTTGCACTCCAGAATCTTGTTGCTCCATGCTACTTAAGCTGTAACTGTTTTATCTCACAGTAGTTGAGTCCAGGAGACTCAGGTTCCCACATGCAGCTATCTGCAGTATTGGGGCACTTATATCCCAGGACCATTTTCCAGCCACATGGCTGACAGGCCATCCCTCAGTCAATGGAAATGTAGAGCTGCAGCCTTAGAAGCAGTCAATGCATTAGATCCCCCAGCACGACAGGCAACAAAACAATGCAAGGAAGAGATTGGTCAAAAACAGAAGTGTTAAAAAGCACAAAAAGCACTTTTTAAACAGTTTTTAACTTGTTCAGAAAATAAGCAGGAGGAGTACATCAGTCTTCAAAATACACCTACTGTACAGTACTTAGATTATATTAAAAATGATATATTCAAAATCATTCAAGATTCAACATTCAAGAGTCATACAACCAGAAAAAGCAAAAGAAATGAAACTGAAAACTGAGGAGAAGAAGTAGCTACCATTTGCCCTCTCCACCAGAGCTGGTATTTATCTGCAACAGAAAGTGATTATATACCCCAGCGCTCTGAAAGCTAGCAGTTTGCTTCACTCTTGTGTCAATGTTCAGTGTTCAGTCTGAACTCTTCCCTAAAATGAAATCCTGCCTCTTTTCATGGGATTTTCAAATTTCCAAAAATGAAATTGAGTTCCTCAAAATGCAATCTCATTTAATTTTTTTCCCTGTGTTTCCAATCACAGTCTTTGCAGAGTTCATTTTTGTAGAAAACAACATTTCAGGAAAAATATTAGCACAGAAAAAAAGTTGGCCTAGACTTGTTGACATAGTTTTTGCATTTTTATGTCAATTCTCAAGAACATAAAAGGATATGAAATTCATCATAATTATCCATAACATTTAAAGTGTAAGATGAGGTTAAAACCTTCAGGTCCTTTGTTAATGGTGACTGTTTTGTATTTTTTATTTTAATTCTGTTTTAAGCCTTCCCTCTTATAACATGAATTCAATAGGAAATACTATCAGCTTTAAACCTCTTAGTGATGCCTTGGTACAACCTGTCATTTATATGAAGTCTAAGTTTAATATTTTCTGACTCCAGGAAAAATATGCTAAATTAATAGGACCAGAAACTTAGTAGAATAATAAGCCTAGTTTGATATGAGAAGAATCATTTACTGTGACTTTTCAGATAATTGGGTTTCATATCACAAAATCTATAGTTATATATACAACGTCCCTCAATCAAAAGTTTCTTTAAAAAGTTTTATTTTAAGCCATTATAGAGTTTAGGTTGTAGCACCTCAAAGTGAAAATGCTCAAACTTTAAAAACAGTGGTAAAAAGTGTTGTGGAAAAATCTGAAAATCTACTCTACTTTTTAACAAACCATTAGCAAATACAGAAAAGTAATAGTTATCAATTCATATATTTATCTAAATCAATTTAATTTTAAAAGTCCACTTCATGTTTGGTGTTGTATGCATGTTTTTGTAAATAGTTTATAAGGGCAGGTATCTCCAATCATTTATTTCAATTGAAAAGAAGGAGTTTACTGCAACTCAACACTGGACTTTCAACACTTCTTACCCAGACATATGGTTTTCATTCTTACCGAGTACCAGGAATTCTGTTATAAATTGTGAGTTGCCTAGTAGTTATTACGGCACACCCAGGCAAGACATTTTCGGCTTCTTACTGAATCTACTTATGATTACTAATGGCTGTCTCAGAAAATGAAGATAAAATCAAACTAATTTGCAGAGGTAATTTGCTGGCACCTTTTTTTTCTTAAATGATGACACAGGGGCTTAATTAATATGAACTTTAAACTTTTATTTTTAAAAACTCTTCAAACAAATATTAACAAAACTTTATTTTTGGTCAAACAACTTATAAAATGGCTTAAAGAAGAATTTATCTTTTTGATTAGATATACTGTAGGCATCAGTTTTTTCCGTCTACTGTATTTCACGTGGGAATTGATCATGAGTCCATAATGAGTTCCTTGCAATTCCTTCCCTTTTTTACCAGCTCTTTGTAGTGTTCAAATTTTGCAATAATAGGGATAATAGGGTGCGGGAGATCTATATTAGTGCGGTCAGTATTTTTTGGTCCAAAGTGGTTAATGCGATTAAAAGTGATTTTGTTTACAGTTTCCTTTGGCAGTTTTAAGACTGTATACATGATTTCTTTTATAACGTCCTCCGTGTTATCCTGTGTTCTGGTATTCCTGAGAAAATTAGATTGTCACGCATGCTATGGCACTGAAGGTCAAGGATGGTTTCTTTCATTAGTTTATTTTGAGGGTTTCGACCATTGTGTTCTTTCTGAAGTGTCTCTATTTGTGATTGACTAAATTCAAGGCTGGTCTGTAAGTCATTAATGTCTTGGTACAATAAATCAAGAATTGATCGTTTATTGTTGATTGAATTCTATGGTTTTTCCTCTCAGTCCTTGTTTTTAAGCAGAGCTGTAACAACTCACAAAGCTAATGTCAGTTTCGCTTCTTAACTTCTCTCCCCCTTTTAGACATTACATGGCCAGAACCCCCCGAACTCAAAAAAACACTACGAATTGGGAGAGAAACAAAAAAAAAAGATAAAAAGAAAAAAGAATATTCCACTCCAGTTGGAAACAAACATTCTTTTAAAGATGCATCAGATATGAAGTATAGAAAAACATGCAGGAGAATGATGAAAGCCCAACACTCTTATTTTTTCAAATCTAATGCAGGACTGTACTACTCTGTAAAACTGACAGGTGACAGTCAATTCTTACTGCACCGTGTCGGCTGTTTGTCGCATTGACTTAATTTTTTTTATTTTAAAAATTGTATTAATGTATTAATTTATTAGTGCTTTACCTATATGATTAACACTATACAATAACAGTTTTTTAAGGGTTTATACTGTAAGTTACAATATAATTTGAACCACTTACTACTGTATACGGTTGCATGTAATGTAAGAAAAGAACTTAGTTGTAATTTGAATGACTTACAGTACTACTGTACTGTATGTGCTTGTTTACTGTAAGTGGTATTGGAGCTGATACTGTACAAGTCTGCAAGACATACTGTAGTATGTTGTATTTGTTCTTTAAGAAAAGCCACAACAATATCGCAATAATTACCAAAAAATATTTATATTTATTTATAATCTGCTTTTTTAGTATTTTTCTGTATTTTCATGCAACTTTCCTTTTGAATTTTTATTCATATTTCAAAACGCGTCCCTTTGATTTGACTTCCTCTGTAAGAAATTATAACATTGGGAGTTTTAATTTCTGTATATCTTTATATATGCACTGTTATGAAAATGGTGAAAATCAGGAATTGACTGATGGGTTTAGTCAATTAGTAAAATAATTATTCACAGCCCCCAACAATGCTTTTTTCCAGAATATGCCTAAGCGGTTGGTATAATTAGAGGCACATGGATTCTTTATTCTCTGACACAGCTTTGGTGAGAGGAGTAATAATCCTGGCACACTTGGTAAAACAAATATTTTAATTACAATAAACACTATGCTACACACAACAAAATGTACAACACACAAGTCTCTCTATGTACAGTATCTGCAGGTGTTTCAGAGGCGTAACATCTTAATCACCCAGGAAACATCAGACTGCTGATGTTTATTGATCAGACTGCTACTAGTTATTAATTATAAGCTGCCTTTCTAACTAAATGCAATACAACCTGCAGCTAAAACTCTGTCTGCACCCTGGATGCCACAAAATAATCTCCCTATTCTAAAGATGCTCTATAAGCAGAAAAGACATCTAGGGTATCTTTTATTTAGGAAAACCAAGTTCCCTAAAAACACAGAATAGCAAGCTTTGTCTAGCAAGGTCCCAATACATACAGTAGCTCCAGTCAGGTTTGGTTTGGATGATCGAGTAGAAAAGATCATTTTCTCATAGGAACCACAGAAAATCTCAATGACCAACATGAGCGCACACACACACTCACACACACACATAGAGTATAATAAAAATAGCACTGAGCACTTAATTTGGATCGTACTGCCTTGCTCCTGCGCTTGCTAACACTAGCAGTGCTGTCTGTCAGGTTCTGTAATAAAGATAGTTCGGTGGCTGCTAGGGTTACCATATATCTGGATTTTCCCGGCCATGTCCTCTATTTTGATCCTTATATCTGCGTCAGGGGAGAATTTTCAAATATCCAAAAATGTCTGGGATTTTGACCCCTTTATTTTCACCATGAAGAATAATAAGATAGTTGGAAAGAGAAAGAATGTCTTAACTTCTCTAAATCAAATCAAATCAAAGTTTATTTATCAAATGTACAACAATACAGTGTGCAGCAGTAGTTTCTGGCAATGAAATATATTTCCTGGCAATTAAATGTCTCTAGTTCACTTTGCAACCTACGTTGTCATTCAGTTTTTGTCCTGTACATGTGTGATTGTGATCAGTGTATTAACTCAGTCTGTGCAGTGCAGAAGCATTCCCTTGAAACGGTCCCTATTTCCCTAACACAATGCCAAAGTGAAAGTGGAAATTCAAAGCAGAACTAAAAATTACATTTCCATGTTTTTGAAGTGGAAGAGAAGACTGTAAAGCTGAATGTTTGGTGTGTAAGCCTGGTACCTTTGTCTCCGTGGCAAATAAAGGTGTACTTGACTTGCAAGCTCATGTTGACTCAGACAAACACAATTTGAGGAAAGAGTTTGTCAACCAAATTAAAAGTTTTTAAAAAAATATGTACTGTAATGTTTTTAATTGTGGGTAATTTTCTCCTTGAAATTTCAATCATAAAGTCCTTGCATATTTGAACACTCAGTCTGTCCAGCTTTAACCAGTTTCTAGAGATTCTCTGCAGGAAGGTGAATTAGTGGATTTATGCAAATTTGAATGTTTGTAGATTCCTCTGTTGCTATGAGAGTGCCAAACTCCCTTTTCCATTTGGATCTTACCTTTATCTCTTATATTCCTCCATATTTTCTAATTTTATATACAGTAGGTATATTTCATTACTTGATTCTCCAGAGAACAGCTGTTCACATACAGTATTTGGGCCCACATGCATTTCCTTTCAAACTAGAAGCAATGAGCTGGATTATTGGCAAAATATTCCAGATAGTTGTCCAGGCATTTAATCCTATTGAAATCATTATCCTGCTGACCACGACAGATCATCAAACACTTCTGCTGTCAGCTCAATCCTGAAAAGAGAGGTTTTGTACTAAAAAGTTTATACTGTTTGAACTAATCAATAGAGTGTATTCCGCCCAAATGATCTTCTGTTTTACTGGAATAAAGATATTGACTTGCATTCCCTCTAGACCTCTATCTATTTACATTACCAGCATATCCATTTGTGATGAAAATCCATCGGGTATCCATGCCAACAAAATGGCAGCCAGTCATCCCATGCTTACAGTCTGTCACTTTCTGTCCTTTATCATCTCAGACGACCTATACTGCCATACTGTATGTAGTTCTCTCATGCTATTTTCCTCAGTGGAAATAAAAGGCACCATACAGTGTATGTAGTTTATGTATCATGAGGGACTGGAGGGTGCCTTGTGAGATGTTAATCTATTCAGATATTAATATTTCACACAGATGGTGCAAAGTGGGCCATGATGAGGAATGAATTTTATAACATCTTTAAAAAAAAGTTCAATAAGATTTTTTTTAGCTTTAGTTGCCTTTGTATTTGGAATGCCTAAAGGAATAGCTGTCCTTGCTGCTTTGGCAACCTCACCATGTACACGTTCCTGTTCCTCTTACATATACAGTGGTACTATGTTCCTCTTTCACATGAACTGCACCTCCAATTCCCAATTTCCTGTAAAATATAAGCAGGAAAAAGTCTCAGAAAAAAAGATAGGAGCAAATAATCACTCATCCAAAGAATCACCTGGGACCAAAAATCCAACACTGAGCATAAGGAATATCTACAGTAAGTAGTTTGGACTGCAACCCTAAACCCTAGCAAGCGCTTCAGCAGAGCAATCCTGCAATATGTCTCTGAAACACTCCAGGCTTCATTTTTGCAAATGTTCCTCAAACAACAAATCATGAGTCAAAAATGAACAAAACCTCTGAGAAAGATCTTGGCAATTCATATTCTTCAAGAATGAATCTTGTCAGTTAAAATTTCAATGAGCTGAAAACTGCTATGAAAATGGTATTTGCAATGAGTGTGCATTTCAGGCCATTGAAGGGTTTTTGTTACAAGAACTGTTAAATGTTGACTCCAGTTATTCATCTAATTTTACATTCAACGAGCAAATGAGCAAATTAAAAGAGTTAACTCAGTGGAACAGGTTGTATTGGAATATTTCTTCTGGCTCAGACGTGGAACACAGTTCCCAAACTCTGCAATATCCAATATAAGGAGCCAAAAGTCTCCAAAAAAAGCTGAAGATAGCAGCAAACTACTGTACCACATGTTCTAAGGTTCAGTTGGGACCCAAAATCCAGCAGTGAGCGTGAAAACTGTATGAGTAATGTTGAAATGCTAACCCTAACCCTAGCTAGGGTTTCAACGGAGCAATCCAGCAATGAGTCTCGGAAGTATTCCAGGCATCAGTTGTGAAAATGTTTCTCAAGCAACAACATATGCATCTACAGCAATCAAAATCCATTGACAAAGCACTTGGAAATTCATCTTCCATAATATCTTTTTTATAGGCAAAATTTCAATAAGCTGAAAACTGCTCTGAAAATTGTATTGGAATGAGTGAGCATTTCAAGCAAGTGTAGGGTTTAGGTTAAAAGAGCCATTAGATGTTATCTTCAATTATACACCTAACTGCACAATTATTGAGAAAATTAAGATAGTTTACCCAGTAGAACAAGTTTGCTTGCGACTTTTGATCTCACTCAGTTTGGAATACAAATGCTGGAAGTTGCAATATACAATATAAGCAGCCACAAGCCTCTGAAAGAAAAGTTGAAGATACCAGCAAATGATCGCTTGTCCTAAGGTTCAGCTAGGAGGCAAAATCCAGCACTAAACGTTAAAACTGTGTATGTACTGTAGGAATGCTAACCCTAACCCTAGCTAGGATTTGAACAGAACAATCCTGCAATATGTCTCTGAAGCACTCCAGGCATCATTTTGAAATGTTCCTCAAACAACAAATCATGAGTCGAAAATGAACAAAACCTCTGAGAAAGATCTTGGAAATTCATCTTCTTCAAGAATGAGTCTTGTCTGTCAAACTTTCAGTAAGCTTAAAACTGCTGTTAAAATGGTATTGGAATGAGCGTACATTTTAGGTGTTACGGATTCGGCCAGTGAAACCGAAACCAAGTAGTGAACCCACTTGCGGGAGCCGATAGAGACAAGTCGTGATCCAAATACCGTAGCCGAAGGAGAGAGCCGAGAGTCCAGGGGAAGCCAGTGATTCAAACAGGGAGAGAGTAGCCAAAGCCAGACCGTAATCCAAAACCGTAGACGAAGGAGAGAGCCGAGAGTCCAGGGGAAGCCAGAGAACCAAACTAGGAGGAAGCAACCGAAGCCGAGCCGTAATCCAAAAGACGTAGTAAAAGGGGATAAACCAAAGTCGGAACCAGAACAGTACGAGGAGGTAGAAGGCGTAGCGCAACTAAGTAGCTCGAAAGGGAAACCAATACTGAGCGAGGGGGTAGGGAAAGACTAATGCTTAAATACCAGATGAGACGGAGGTGTGGTGGTGAAAGCGTACACTGATAGGTGGACTGATGAATTAAGGCTACGCCTTCTTCTGCCTCTTTCGTTGCCGAGAGGCAGGGATCGTAACATTACCCCCCTCTCTATGGGCGGCTCCCGACGCCCTAGCTGGACGATTAGGGAAACTCTGATGGAAATCCCGGATCAGGTTTGAATCCAATATATCTCTTTCCGCTACCCACGACCGCTCCTCTGGACCGTAGCCTTCCCAATCCACTAGGTATTGCAGGGATCCACGAGACCATCGGGAATCTAAGATCTTATTTACGGTGTAGGCAGGAAGTCCATCAATTACTCGAGGCGGTGGGGGTTTTTGTTGCAGTTTAGACAGAGTGGATCTGCGAAAGGGCTTAAGGAGGGAAACATGGAATGTAGGGTGAATCCTGAGGGTAGGAGGCAAGGCCAGCCGATAAGTTACAGGGGTAACCTGGGTGAGGACACGAAAAGGACCGATGAACCTGGGAGCAAGCTTGCCAGAAGGTTGCTTTAGAAGAAGGTTGTGGGTAGACAACCAGACAAATTGTCCACGTCGAAATCTGGGTATGGTTCGACGGTGCCGATCCGCCACGGTCTTCTGCCGAGCTGCAGTGTGAAGAAGGGCGGCTTTAGCCTTCTTCCAGAAGTCCTGCAGGTTAGTGATATACTCCTGAACAGAAGGAACTTCTGTGTCCGGCGGGGAGTCCGGGAAGAGAGGAGGCTGATAACCTAAGGCACACTTGAATGGTGACATGCCGGTCAAAGAAGTATACAAAGAATTATGAGCATATTCTGCCCATGGAAGCAATGACACCCAGTTATCTTGGGTAGATGAGATATATGCCCGTAAGTAGGTTAGCAGTTCTTGATTCATACGCTCAGTTTGACCATTGCCCTGCAGGTGGTAAGCTGAAGTAAGCGAAACTGAGGCTCCCAGTGACTTACAGAAGGCCTTCCAAAATCATGAAATAAACTGGGGGCCCCTATCGGAAACAATGTCTTTAGGGATGCCATGAAGACGGAAGATATGCAGTACGAACAGGTCTGCTAGTTCCCTAGCTGAAGGCAAGGAAGGTAGGGGAATAAAATGGGCGGATTTCGAGAAACGATCTACTACTACCATGACTGTCGTGTATCCTTGGCTTGGTGGAAGGTCAGTAATTAAATCAGAGAGGTGGGTCCAAGGACGGTCGGGGATAGGTAAGGGTTGAAGAGGGCCTGCCACCCTCATCCGAGAAGACTTAATTCGGGAACATATAGAGCAGGCTTGGACATACTCCTTGACATCTTTAACCATGGTTGGCCACCAGAAATCTCTAGAGATGAAATCCAAGGTACGTCGGAATCCAGGGTGTCCGGCGAAGTGGGAATCATGTCCCCATTGTAAGACAGAAGATCTGACTGGGGTTGAGACAAATAACTTGTCCTGAGGGCACTGAGGAGGTACAGTTTGTCCAGCCAAGGCGCGTCTAACTACGACTTCTATGTCCCATCTGACAGCTGCCAGGAATTTACCAGAAGGGATGATGGGTTCAGGAAGCAGTTCAGCCTCAGGGGGGTCGTGGATCCGTGAGAGAGCGTCAGCTTTGATGTTTTTAGAGCCTGGAGTGTAGGTGATAAGGAAATTAAATCTGTTGAAAAAGAGGGACCATCTGGCCTGGCGAGGACATAGACGTTTGGCCGATTGTAAATACTCCAGGTTTTTGTGATCAGTGTATATCAAGAATGGATGATGAGCTCCCTCCAGCCAGTGCCTCCATTCCTCCAATGCTAACTTAATAGCCAGAAGCTCACGGTTACCAACATCATAGTTCATCTGTGCAGGAGATAACTTCTTAGAAAAGAAGGCGCAGGGGTGAAGAATCTGTTTTTCTCCATGACGTTGAGAGAGAACAGCGCCCACACCATGGCCAGAAGCGTCCACCTCAACAACAAAAGGCAAAGAAGGATCAGGGTGTTTCAGGATGGGGGCAGTGGTGAAAAGGTGTTTCAGGTGCTGAAATGCCTCTTCTGCTTGAGGGGTCCATTTACCTTGTCTGGGTCCTTTGCGAGTTAAAAAGGTTATGGGAGCAACCACCGAGCTGAAGTTTCGAATAAACTTTCTATAGAAGTTAGCAAAGCCAAGAAACCGTTGTATGTGTTTAAGGTTCTTGAGTGTGGGCCAATCAGTAATTGCGGAGACTTTACTTGAGTCCATTTCTACCCCTTCTGGAGAGATGATGTAACCTAAAAAGTGAATCCTAGAAGCATTAAAAGTGCACTTCTCCAGTTTGACATAAAGTTTATTCTTTATGAGTCGGGAGAGTACTTCTCTGACATGGAGAACATGATCCTGGAAGGTATTAGAGAAAATTAGAATGTCATCAAGGTATACCAAGACAAACCTTTGTAGCAGATCACGAAAAATATCGTTAATAAAGGTTTGAAACACTGCCGGGGCATTTACCAAACCAAAAGGCATGACCAAATATTCATAATGTCCATGGGTTGTCATAAATGCCGTCTTCCACTCGTCCCCTTCCCGAATACGGATTAAATTATAGGCCCCCCGTAGATCCAGTTTGGTGAAGATCTTGGCCCCATGCACGGACTCAAGTGCTGCCGGAATTAGGGACAAAGGGTACCGGTTTTTAATAGTGATCTCATTAAGGCCACGATAATCAATACAGGGACGGAGCCCACCATCCTTCTTTTCCACAAAAAAAAAACTGGCACAAGCAGGTGAAGTAGATGGGCGTATAATTCCAGCCTTTAGAGAATCTTGTATATATACTTTCAGGGCTTCGGATTCCGTATTGGAGAGCGGAAATATACGACCTTTAGGAGGAATAGATCCTGGCAAAAGGTCGATGGCACAGTCATAAGGTCGGTGGGGTGGGAGAGCCAAGGCCTCTTGCTCATTAAAGGCTTCCTGTAGATCAGAATATTGGGGGGGTATCGTAGGAATGCCAGAAGGGGGCGTTTCCATGAGTGCAACTCTTACTGGCAGACGACAGCAACTACCAATACATTGGGGTCCCCAAGTTAAAATTTCTCTACGGGACCATGAAATGGTAGGGTCATGCTGTTGGAGCCAGGGAAAGCCTAGTACAAGGGGATGTGATGGGGTCTCGAGGAGATAAAACCAGGTATCTTCAACATGTGTGGCGCCAATTTGCAATCTTATTAAGTCAGTTTGCCATCTTATAAGTCCTGCAGACACTGGGGAACCATCAATAGATTGTACATGAAGAGGAGGAGTCACCTGGGTCAGGGGCAGTTTCCAAGCTTGAGCTAAGGAGGCGTCGATGAAGTTCCCCGCTGCCCCCGAGTCAATAAAAGCAAGAAGTGGGGTCTGTTTATTACCCCAAAACAATGTAGACATAATAGAAAATCCTGAGGAAAACTTAGAGGATTGAGTTCACTCACTCACCACAGGATCTTGAGCAGTTGGAAGGCGCCTCAAAGACAAACATAAGGCAGGGCAGTCAGCTTTAAAGTGTCCTAATTTTCCACAGTACATACAGCGGCCCTCTCGTCTGCGTCTCTGTCTTTCTTCTGGAGTTAACCGGGCGTGGGCAATTTCCATACAGTAGGTTGTTCCGAGTCTAGAGTGTTGGTAGGTGGTGGCCAAAGAACCTCTTGTATCTGTGTCTGAGATCTTTCTCTATTCCTCTGATGAATTCTAAACTCTAACTCCAACACCTGGGAAATTACATCCTCCAAAGTTCTGCCCGACTGTGGCATAGTTACCAGGTGATCCTTTATTTCTTCACATAATCCTTGCAGGAAAAGAAAAATTAGGACCTCATTATCCCAGTGAGTCTCTGCTGCTGCTACTTGAAAGTCTATGGCATAATCCTGTGCAGACCTGCAGCCCTGGCAGATAGATGAGAGGTGGTAGGCGGAGTCTTGTCCAGCTGAGGAACGACAAAAAACCCCCTTAAATTTCTCTAAAAAGAGATCATAGTCCTGTACCTCAGGAGCCCCGCGATCTAGTAAGGCAGTAGCCCATTCCAGAGCACGGCCAGTTAACAGAGAAACTACGAAGGCAATCTTGTCTTGAGGAGAAAAAAAAGTTACCGGATGGAGCCTGAAAACCAGCGCACACTGTGCCAAGAAGCCCCGACATTTCGTAGGGTTGCCGTCAAACCTGTCAGGGGGTGTAAGTGGAAGAGGTCGAGGAGCAGGTGTAGAAGCTGGCGGGGGCGGAGCCGAAGCGGCAGCTCCAGCGTTACTTTCACTATTACTGGTAGGCGGCATTGCCGACAGGTGCGCTGAAATCTGTTGGACGGAAGCCTGTAACTGGAGTAAGGCTTGCCAGTGCTGATCCAAAACTGAGCGAAATTCCTCTTGCTCCGCTGGGTCCATGTTAAAAGGCTCAGTATTCTGTTACGGATTCGGCCAGTGAAACCGAAACCAAGTAGTGAACCCACTTGCGGGAGCCGATAGAGACAAGTCGTGATCCAAATACCGTAGCCGAAGGAGAGAGCCGAGAGTCCAGGGGAAGCCAGTGATTCAAACAGGGAGAGAGTAGCCAAAGCCAGACCGTAATCCAAAACCGTAGACGAAGGAGAGAGCCGAGAGTCCAGGGGAAGCCAGAGAACCAAACTAGGAGGAAGCAACCGAAGCCGAGCCGTAATCCAAAAGACGTAGTAAAAGGGGATAAACCAAAGTCGGAACCAGAACAGTACAAGGAGGTAGAAGGCGTAGCGCAACTAAGTAGCTCGAAAGGGAAACCAATACTGAGCGAGGGGGTAGGGAAAGACTAATGCTTAAATACCAGATGAGACGGAGGTGTGGTGGTGAAAGCGTACACTGATAGGTGGACTGATGAATTAAGGCTACGCCTTCTTCTGCCTCTTTCGTTCCCGAGAGGCAGGGATCGTAACATTAGGTCAGTGTACAGTTGGGTTAAAAGAACCATCAGACGTTGAATGCAATTATACATCTAATTCCATGTTAATTGAGAAAATGAGGATAGATTGCCCAGCAGAACACGCTTTATTGCAACTTTTGAACTTACTCAGTTTTGCAATACAAATCTCGAACAATGTTATATACAATATAAGCATCCAAAATTCTCCAAAAAAAGTTGAAGATGACAGAAACATCACTTTTCCTAAAGTTCAGTTTGGACCCAGAATCCAGCACTGGGCGTAAAAACTGTGTAAGTAGTGTGGGAATGATAACCCTAACCCTAGCTAGGGTTTGAACAGAACAATCCTGCAATATGTCTCTGAAGCACTCCAGGCATCAGTTGTGAAAATGTTTCTGAAGCAATTAAATATGCATCTACAGCAATTAAAATCCGTTGACAAAACACTTGGAAACTCATCTTCTTCAATAATGAGTTTATTCTAGTCAAAATTTCTATAAGCTGAAAACTGCTATGAAAATGGTATTTGCAATGAGTGTGCATTTCAGGCCAGTGAAGGGTTTGTGTTACAAGAACCATTAAATCTTGACTCCAGTTATTCATCTAATTTCACGTTCAACAAGCAAATTAAAAGAGTTCACTCAGTGGAAAAGGTTGTATTGCAATATTTTATTTGGCTTAGACTTTGAACAAAGTTTCCAAAATCTGCAATATACAATATAAGCAGCCAAATGTCTCCAAAAAAAAGTTGAAGATAGCAGCAACATACCACATGTCCTAAGGATCAGCTGGGACCCAAAATCCAGAAGTAAGCGTAAAAACTGACTAATGTTGGAATGCTAACCCTAACCCTAGCTAGGGTTTCAATGGAGCAATCCAGCACTGATTCTCTGAAGCATTCCCGGCATCGGTTATGAAAATGTTTCTCAAGCAATAAAATATGCGTCTACAGCAATAAAAATCCATTGACAAACACTTGGAAATTAATCTCTAATATATATTTTTTAATTGTCAGACTAAGATGTGACTAATGCTGTGAGATGCTTCATAAAAACAATTCTCCATAGGAAAGTCAGCCATTTCAAGATGGATCTAATTTAACACAATTATGTAAGTTATATATTGAAAGTGTCTTAATGTATTGCTCCACTAGTTGGTTTGGCAACATTAGATTTGTTAGTTATAAGAGGCTGGCAATATTAGTGAAAATAAGTAGGTAAATAAAGTTAAATAAATGGTAGCATCAGAAAGGACAGCTACTTTTAACTTTCTAATATTAGAGTACCAATAAGAGATGATTCGTTTGTACTTTTACTTCAGTGGTTTTCTCAAATGGAAACTTTTACTGAATTGCTGATTTTCTGAAGTAACAATACAATACAGAGTAATGAAGCCAATTCAAAGATGGGGATTATTGGGAGGCCCTGATTGGTAAAGGCCAATGGGAAATTTGGCCAGGACGCCTGGGTTACACCCCTACTCTTTTCAAGAAATGCCCTGGAATTTTTAATGAACACAGAGAGTCCAGACTTCAGTTTTACGTCTCATCCGAAGGACAGGGCCTTTTTATAGCATAATGTACCCCACACTATACTGGGGCATTAAGACCCGCACAAGCAGCAGGGTGAGCACCTCCTACTGGCCCCACTAACACCTCATCCAGAAGCAACCTTAGTTTTATCTCCAGGAGGTCTCCCATCCAGATACTGACCAGGCTCACACCTCCTTACAATACAGTACTGTACTGTAGTGGGATTAAAACCATACAGGATCGTACTGTTTTTACTGTGTATACCATATATTTTTGTATACTGATTATATCATACTGCAGTTGATTACTGCACAGTACCATACAATATATTGTACTGCACAGCACTGCACAGTCCAAAGACTTACTGGGAGGCTGTTTCTGGGAAAATTGGCTCCAGCGGGAATGTGTGTATCTGGAAGAATTATTATAAGTAATGTTTTTTTGATTAAGAAATTCTTCACAGAATTAATCAAAGGAGGGACAATTGCCAGTAACCGGAGAACAGCTTAATAATATGTTGAAACCGTACCATGACGGTGACAACCTTTAACTCTTACTCTGTTAAGTCTTGTCTTACTCTGTTGTTTATTAATGTACATTGTCTAGATGCCGAAGTTCGTGTTTTCCGAAATATTTTAGACCAAAGCACTCGCTTTTTAAACTCAGAGATCCTGACTGATTTGACTTTCTGTTTGCCTAATTTAGATTAAATGGAAAAAGAAGATGTAGTTAAATTTAGTGGGAGGCATTCTGTTTTATTGTCTGACATTCCCACTCAAACTTGTCATATAGTGATATAGACATGGGTAATACCACCCCAATTAAACTTGATGGGATGTCACGATTCTGTACAGATTAAAGTAAAGTGAATGCTGAAACTCCACCAGACATTGTATGTTCTGCATAACTATAATTAAGGACTGATGCGCTGTTCCCTTATGATACAGGGTTATTCCCTGAATATTAGACATAAGAAGATCATGGAGAAGGTTGTGGCTCTGAGGGAATTGTTCTGTAAACTAAAGAGGATACAGAATAGAGGAGATATGTTGTGCTTGTCTCTCTTCCTTTCAGCTTGGAATTAACCTTTACGTACTCCATTGCAGCCAATGTTTGCAACATTATAAATAAACATTACAAAACATTAGAGTTTTTTATTAAGTACCATATATATAACCTTTATATAGTTTGAACAAGCAAGTTAAAACTTTTCCAAAATACACAACATAAGTTGACAAGTTAAAGACTTTGATGCATGAAATATTTATGAAGATGAAATACTGTACTTTTTATGTTTGGTTACATCTACTGTATGTACTGCTTTTTGCCGTAACAACATAAACATGCTTTTTATCCTTAAAATCTGTATATTGTACTTATTACAAATTGCTATGAATTAGATATTGTTTTAAATTAAATTAAATTCTGGTCAATTATATTGACAAATCACAATTTAGATTCAAATGGAGATTTAATTTATGTATAATTTAGTTATTGCTACATTTGTTTTATTTTCTGTTACCAAAATTTGTAGAGTTCCATATTAATAATCCATATTAAGTGGATTTAAACATGTACAGCAGAGAAACAGATTAAATGAAGCAATCGTTTCACTATCATCTAACACGCCACAAGTGCCACCTATTGTTCATCTTTAGCCAGTGAATTACATAACGCACCACACCATGTTACTTTTGAGGTAATTGGAAAAAATACTGCACGTTCTGAGTGGTTGCATATGTACTGTATATGGCATTCCCAAAATTATCACATCACACAAAATTATATAATTTGAGCATGTCTCTTCAGGATCAAAATACAAAATGTATACAAAACTGTTGTCCATCTGTCTTTCCATTATCCATTACTGGTTCATTCTATAGTGGGTTGAAGTGAGGCTAAAAAAAAAAAATCTGTATATACTGTAAATGTAAAAGAGTGAGGGGTCCTGTCATTCCACCTTGTTCCAAACAGTCAAAACTCTTAATATGAGCTAGAGCCTTCTGTTTTAAAAAACAGTCCACTTACAGCAGGGGTGCCCAAACTTTTTTAATGTAAGATCTATTTTTTCATTTACCAGTCCAGCGCGATCTACTAGTGTAAATTTGAAGCTCTGATATAGGAAAATCAAACTGTGGACACATCAGTGCAATAACGATACCCATCACTAAAATGACAGCAAATAAAAGCAAGTGACTTGTGCTACAGTGAAAAAGTAATGTTCCCCATTTAGAAAAAAGAATACCCTACCTTAATGTGAGCATTGGCACTGAGAAGCTTACTTGAGAACACTTGTAATTTTTTTAACGTATTGACACTGCTCACACTGCTGATCATGTCGATGACATTATTATTGTGTCCCTGCAGCTCGACATTCAGCTCATTCAGCAGTTCAGTCAAGTTTGTGAGGAATGCTAAATCCAGAAGCCATTGGTCATCCTCTAATTGGGCATATTCATCATGTTTAGACGACTTGAGAAACTCTTTGATTTCAGGCAACAGCTGTCTGAACCTTACCAAAAATGAAATCTCCAAACAGCAAATCGGCAGCCTCAGCAAACACTTTAATTACTTCTCGATCCCTGAATTACTTTTTGTGTTTAGCCAGGACGTGACTGTCACGGATGTCGGAAAGGACGAACCGTGGAATGGCAGGAGAGCGAAAATAGACCCTATGCATAGCGGCGAGACGGGGGTTAACCCGGGCTCAGCTGTTCAGGAAATGCTGTATAGAAACCTATGCCCTCAGGCCATGGACAGGAGTGACCTGGTGCTAGGTGGGTCTCAAGACATCTGAACCTCAATGCTGAGCGAGGAGCAGAGCAGAAGCAGGAAGTAAATAGGCTACACAACAAGACACACTAGAAATACATGAATAATCACAGGGAACTAGGAACAGGAGAGAAGTAGAGCACCCTCTAGGTGTACTGGGTATGACAGTGGCTCACACGGAACGATGCGATGATTGCCACTTTCCCTCTTCTATTAGGCCTCATGAAAACCGACTGCTGCTAGTTGAGATTTTAATTTTTCCACTTTACTTTTCCGTAACTCACTTTTAGCAGGAAAGTCCACATCATATGTTTTGTGTCCAGTTTTGAAATGTTCTTTATTTCCCTTTTTTGTGTAAATTATTAGGCTATCGAAAAAAGTAAATAGTCAAATAGCCCATTTATTTTTTATTTATCTCTTGCGATCGATCGACTGGCAAGCACTCCACTATCTACTGGTTGGGAACCCCTGACAGGTACATAATTTCTTTTTTGCACTTGCATTCTGTTCCATTTAATTGAAGAGTTTGAATTTGTTGTGGCTGAGTTTTATATCAATTTCTTTCAGGATTCTGCCTATGTCAATCAAAAGCCTGCAAACTCTTATCTGTTCAAGGCTAAAGTGACAGAGTTCTTTTAGTCTCTGTGCACGAAATAACTTACAGTACTCAACCAGATTATTCTGGCTGCTTGTTGCTCTCCTCTGAATGTTTTCAAGACGAGAATGTCTTTTCATATTTTGGAACCCAAATCAAAGCACAGCAATCTAAATTATTTTATGAGGGTGCATTATGTACAGTATATTAGATGGTAATATTTTGATAGAAATTCTTCATAAATGTAAATCTACTCATCCGTTGAAATGTGAGCCTGTTACTCAGCTCCACCTGACCTTTTTAGAGTGCAACAGAGCTATTGTGTTTTGAATTAGTATCAGAGGGATGTTTGCACCTTTGTATTCTGGTTGCACAGTTGGAAAGTTTACTGTGAGTCAGATGGTTGACAGGAAGCTTTTCACTAAGGTTCCTATAGAATTTGACAGGAGAAAGTGTCACAGAGCACATTCAGTATAAAAGACTTGCTTTAACTCTTTAACAAAGTATTTTGATTTTCTTTTTCATCCCAGAGTTGCTCATTTGACATGTAGTGGATTAGGACCAGTGGGATCAGTTATTTATCCTATTTCAAACTGCTGCAGTAAAAATGGTATTGTTTAATATAGCCTGTTAGACTAGTGATTATCCTCAAAATATAAGGTTATGGATTGCTCTCTGTGATCAAAGTCTTTGTAGAGCTTTACCTGAGCCTTCTTTGGTGACAACTTTTCAGTTTTACTTCAAAACAACCTGAAAGAATATCCTGGGGAGAATTCTGTACTTTTTATCGAGTCACTCACTAAGTCAAGCATCTTGAAGTTTAACTCTTTACTCGAACTGCTTGTGGTCAAGTGGGTGGAAATGTCAGATTGCCCAGTTTAGTTGGAGAGAGAAGAGAAGCCAGTGAATTGGATGAAAAATTGGATGAGTCGGGTGCTAGCTCTTGAGGTGCGACATCACAGCTAGTGATTGGCTGAGGGTGTCAAGTACAGTCCTGGTCTCCACCCTGCAGATCCCTCATTGGCAGATCTTCATTTGGGTGATGGACAGTGACCTTGGACCCGTGATCGTGGAGAGAAACAGTACAAACACAATGGAGCGCCTCTGCATTATATATCATAAGCTGCCTCTTATCAGAGGAGCCTCTTAGCAACATTCCTCTGCAGTTACAGGGAGGCTCAAGCTGCCTTGTTAAGGCAACACAAAGATTATTATAAATCTTTAATAACACTTAAGTGTAATAACATGAATTTCTGCTACAACACTAATATGCTAATACATCAATCTGTCAACAAAAGCTATGAAAATGCAACGCCACTGTGATCTGCTTTTGACATAAACCTTAATCACAATGAGTGTATAATTCTGATATACCTGTCCTGTCAACATCAATAAACTTGGTATTGTGGATATGTTCTGCACTTTTGTGGGCTGTGAACTTTTATTACAGGTCTTCTACTTAGACTGCTGTTCATCTCTCTATCTTTCTTGGGTTAGTTTCTTGTTTCTTTATTAAAACTATATATTTGCCTGCAGGGCTTTATTTCAGATAATGACTTGTGAGTCACAGTTGGAGATCAAGGTTCAGTACATCAGATGATCACTAGTACCCTGCAACTTTGTACTGTAGGAGCTGTGACAGATACATTTGCATATTTAAAAGTCAAACCTTTTTACTGAAATGAAAACCTTTTTTTTCCTGCAGTAATTTATGGTTTTTGGTAATATGCATGGGACCTGAAGGGAAGAAAAGAGGAGAGAAAAGAACAGCAAAACTGGAGCTGTGGTAGATAAGAATGCACATTGCTATGTATTTGTTGTTTAGTTGACTGTTTTCCTTTTTAATAAAATGCCACTTAAAATCTAAATAATGTGAGCTACTTCAAACTTTTCTTCACACTCACAAGTTTATTTTATTTTGCTATTTTTCTAAACCACTTTTGGGAGCTATAGAAAGGTTTATAATTGCAGCTGACTTGTTACTAGAGCCTGCTACAGTACATGGAACAGCTACACTAGAGACGAATTTGGCAATTGTTAGTTAATTGGAAAAGGCATTAGGAATTACACATTCTCACAAGAGGATAATTATGTTAGTTTGGTATAAAAGTGGTGTTCATGATGTTAGTGGTGTTGACTAGTTGTTGTTTTTTTTAAGAAATGTACTTTGTTTACTTATAGCTGCAAAAGTTATAAAATAAAGCCTCCATGTTGTCATCATGGGTTTTGTATGTGGGGACTGCCCTTGTAGGGTCTGTCATGCTATTACTTTAACATTTTGAAATTTAAGCTACAGTACTTCAAATTGGAAGTGTCACTTACTGTAGGTTTTCCACTTACTGTAAATTAGTCTAAAGTTACTGTACATTTATGTTTACTGTGTACTACATGCGGGAAGAGGCTTCAAAAGAATCTTTTGAATTAATGTCAGGCTCTTTACTTTCTTTACAAGATTACAAATTGTTTGGGTGAATGAGTAATGGTGACCTGAGTAACAAAAGCACTGATAACTCAATCCTGTAACAAGGCATATGATTTAAGAGGGTTTGCATGGTAGCCTTCCTTTTCATTCCTCTCTTTCCAACCCCTTACTCGCTTTTCTGCTACAAACAAGAACAGCATCAATACACCCCTCTCTATTTACAGGCTGAATGCCAGCACTTCACCCTGTGTGCATGGACTTGATGGAGGCATCTACAAATTCAAATGGTAGCATGATGTCAGTGCAATAAGATAACAGGAATATAGAACTTCCAAAACCACATTTTATTTTACTTTGAACCAAAGCAAATCCAACTCCAAAAGCCATTGGCCAATAGCTGATGTCTTCCAGTTGTATGAAGATCATATCATTGTATGATTGCATTCCTGTGCAATAATCAACATCAGAAAATAGCATGTTATTTGTAGAATTGTCTTTTGCAATGTCCTTTTTCATCAGGTATTCAGCTCATCAGTTAAACCATTGCTTTGTGAATGTAACACACTATCTGTTGAATAACACCACACTGCAACACAAGGCCAGATGAAGAATCTCGAACCTCTGGGCTTTCCTGAAGGATTTTTTTTTTTACATCTGGAAGCTTTGGCAGTAAAGCATCACAATAGGATTAGTGGAGCCAAACTACAGAGAATACAGAGCATTAATCCATCTTGATGATGACCTATGCCAGATCAGAGAGAAGATGTTTTCTCTCTCACCCTTGCTACTGAAAATAAATACAACCCACAACAAATGACTGACTGTATGTATTGCCTCGACTTATCAGGCAGTTTCAGGAATAATTTAAAATGATCTCAAGCATAAAATTAGAGCACAAGGCACCCTAAATATGAGTCTGCTAGTTAGAATTTCTATCAGAAGTGAGTCATGCATTTAGACAGTAATTATTCTATTAAACTCCAGTATATTAAATAATGGTATGGATTAAATTCCAATCATACAGCTTCCTGGCGAGTAATGAACTCACGAGGGATGCCTGCATGTTCAAAATATCAGTTGTCCAGAGAATAAAATCTTTACAAAAAGACATATTGCATGCATTTAGTGTAATTAAAAGCTAATAACCAAGTAAAAAGGGTTTTGGTTTTCTAAATTAAATATTTCAATGAAAAGATATGAAAGGCCATTTTTCATGCTGTTGTTTGAATTAAATTGATTTTCTTTTTACTTAGCAATAATCAAAGCACAATGAGCTTTGCTTTAAAGTGGCTTTTTTTAATAAACAATAACATGGAATTGTATATAGCTTCCACACAGTTGATGCTGAATTTATTTTTTCTGAATAGATTTTTAATCATCAGGGTAAATTACTCTCTGAGCTCTATTGGTAATTGAACTCAAAGACTAGATAAAATACGAAATGTGAAGTCTTCACAGGGGCATTATTGTCTTTGATTTTAAAAAGTAAGGAAACAGCTGTGTTTTATGTTGAGTGAAAAAAATAGTTAATGAGATGTAATCAAGGGATTTATCTGGCATTGTTGCCCACATTTTTGTAATAGAATGAGAGGATGTTAGTTATCTTTACATTTCAAAAATTAATTTGTATGCACAATTTAGTTCTTCCGGGTTAGGATTTGTCATGGAATCTTTATTTGCACAACAGTGTAGTGGGGAATATTGCACAATTTTCTATAATATCTTATTTTTGTAATTATACAACCTAATACATCAGTTAAATAATCTGTAAAATGGGAATGTGAAATCATTGAATTCACAGAACTTAAATGAAAAAAGAGAATCCAGGGAATTTTGAATCAATTGATTTTGAATTTCTTGATGTCATTGTGTACATGACAGCAGTATTAAGAATGGTTTTGTGTCATCAGCATGACAAACAAAATCTCGAGTGTTTATATCATCACAATACCTATTCTAAATCCTCATCATATTTGAATACAAAACAGTATTATTGTGTGCTGGATGGCCGTCTCACAGCTCTTGAGTACTGGGTCCAATCTGGGCAGGGGAACATTCTGTCTGTACTGTAGCTTATTCATCATGTGTGAGAGTGGGATTTCTCTGTAGCTTCTCCCACAGTCCCAGGACATACGTGAAGGTTACATGAAGATTAATCGGTGTATCTATATTGCCTCGCCTACTGCACATGAGTGAATGCTTGTGAGTGGATGTCCTGGAATGGACTGGCAACCCATATTTGGTGCAGTCCTGCCTTGTGCCCTGTGCCTGTGAGAAGGCGATCGAGCTCCATATACTGTACAGTTAATACAGTACTTACTGCAGTATCAGTGTTTCCTGCAAAGTTACATTTATGGCACAAATTGCATTCCTGTGTAATAAGAAACATCATAAAATAGCATTTTACTATGTTTTGGTTATTTTTGGACATGCAGTGTACTGTAATTGAATATTAACAACCTTTCACAAGTACTTAAGGTGAATTAAAACCTGTGAATGCACTGACCCTTACTCAAATACCACTGCTAGCTTTTAAATAGTCTTTTAACCACATTACAGGAGCTTTAATTTACAGGTAGTAAAATGACATTCACCCTTCACCCCACCTGCAATAAAAGCCCAAAGAAATTATTAAAAAGATCACCATAATCCATATTTAATATCTTAATGAAAAAGTTCTTCCTCACTCTAATAGTGTTGTATGTACAGTACAGTATGAGGCTTTGTTTTGGGTAGTTCTGGTCCCGAGGAAAAAGTACCACCTCCATGTTGACCACCTCTATGTTGTGCTTTGAAGTGTTTAGATTTTGTTCAGACACCTAAATTCTTCAGATGAGGCAATGCCTCAGGTTCCTCAAACTTAACCAAACGTTTGTATATAGAAAAATTGCACTAGCCATGTTCTAACATTGTTCCAAGTCTACAACATAATATTCTTTATTTAGCCATTGCTTTTATCCAAAGTTACATTGATAGAGCTGTGTATTGTGTTGACACAGTCTGTGTAAGATACATTATTAAAGGCACAACAGTATTTACTCTAGCTTGGATTTTTGAACATACAGACTAAAACCTTGAGTACAACTCAACACTGCTGCAAGCACGCCACTTGCTGTTGATTTCACATCAGTCTGTTAATTTTTTACAGTGGAGGTGTGCTCAGTTAGCAATATCTCACTTTTAGACTTTCTAATTTGAATCAAAGAAAATTTTAATTTGAAACAAGAAAGAAACTTATGCAAGCTATTTATACTCTGATTTCTGATTTGTATTTCTGGAGCTCTTCTTATTTCAACTGTAAAAAACTGGAAATATCAAAAGCAACTGAACTGCTTCAATTCTTATAATTGTAATTAAATCATTTTCATAGTATTAGTAATAATGTCTTCAGTTAAGTCAGTTGAGAACTAATTGTCATGTACAGAGATTGCCTGGCCAAGAGGCACAGAAAACAAAGAAATGAAAGAAAGAAAAGAGACCGTTAATAAAATATAAACAATTACTGGATTATATAGTACTAACAAATTCAAGTGGCAGGCAGAAAAGATTTTAAAATACTCAAAGATATTAAGGTGGATTATTGTGCAATGTTTGTTCCGGTCATGGGCAATGGCACAAAGAAGAGAGTCAACTGTTGCCTTTTGGAAGCAGTTTGATAAAGTACAAGATCATTATTCACAAGATGACAGATCAAGAAAGCTCACCAGAGGCTGTTCTTTGTGAGACAGTTAATGAAATTCAGAGTGTCGCAGGAAGCAATGACCCTCTTTTCCAGATCTGTCATAGAGAGTTTTTTTGGACTCACCATCACTGTGTGGTATGGGAACACTTCTGCCCAGGACATGAAGCAGCTAGAGAGAGTAGTATATATCACCTCCAAAACTGTAGGATGCCACCTTCCCTCTGTGGACACATTCTACCTCTCTAGACTGAACCGCAAAAGATCCTACCAGACCCTTCCCACCCTACCCAACCTCTGCTGTTCACTTTCCTCCTCTCTGGTAAAAGGCTTAGGTCTATCAAGAAAAAGACTACTGGGTTTTGTAACAGCACCTACCCAGAAGCAGTGAGGTGTATAAAATCTACACTTTAATTTTGACATTTTTGCAGAACTGAGGCCCCACTGTTATTTATCTCACTGTTGTGTGGTTATGATGGTTTGTTACTGTGTTGGGTGGATGCTGTCTGTTATTGGCTTTATGTTATATATTTGCATTGAATATCTTTAATAGTATGAGATCACTGAACCAAATTCCATGAAACTGGTTGTTATGGCAATAAAGTATGGAACACAGAGAACTGCATTAAACTATGAAGAAAGGAAGGTGTTTTCTCAATCAATCTTAAATCTTTAAATCAGTTAGGTATTTGTCTAATATGCAGTGCAGGATAATCAGTCATGGAATAAAGAGTACAATGATGAACCGTGAAGGTAGCATTATTGATAGGTCCCATGATGGAAAAATATAAAACTTCAGGTTTTCCAGAACAGCTTTAGAAGCCATTCTATAAACAACATCATCACTTTCCAATATGAAGAGAATTGAACTGCTGTATATATAGACTAGTAATACTAGAATTGATATAAGCTTGAAAGTTACTTAATAAGTTAAAGCACTATCCACCCAGATGTCAGGATATTTATAATATCTATTATATTCAGCTCTGATCAATTATAATGCTGATATTAGATCAGACAAGAAAAGCAAATGATCTATACCCTGAACTTGGAAAACTACACAAATGGATAACATTTTCTTTATTACATGATTTTCAGGCACTCTCATTCAAACGTGTTTATTTTGCAAAGCTCTGTTGATGCTTCTTTAATGTTAAGCATAGCCTAAAGATAATCAATTGCATGACAGCTCACATGTGCAGACTGAAATCAATACACACATAAAAGTCTTAAAATCTTTGCTTTCTGTTATAGAAAGTACAAATGCCATGGGACTAATTGTAACATAACCTCCTCAATCCTAGTACAGAAAATGTAAAAATTAAATTATCACATTTGAAAGGAATAGTAAATGAAAGCTTAAAAAAACTAAATTTATAGAGAAAACTGAAGAGACTTTACAACTGAACAGGCTAAACAGATATACTGTATTTTAATGTAATATTTTGTAAAAAAAAAAAAGCACTTCACATGCCAACAATCTAAATTCAGCTTCTTGGCTCCCTTTCAAAAGACCAACACAATTAAAACACATTGTCACTTGACTTATTTATATTCCTTAATTCTTATTTATATTTATACATGTCCTTGTGTCAGGAACAGTTCTTTCCGGGCCCTATGCGGACGACACGATCCGAAAGGTGAAGAAACAATAGGGAAAAATATCATGCAGGAGTCGGTCAGGAGACAGGGGGCCGTGTCCGAGGTGAGCAGGTGTCCAGGGGAAGTGAGTCCGGGGCAAACAATCCAAGCATAAATCCAAAAGGGAAATCCAAAATGGGAGGCAAAGTCCAAGACCAGGGTATCCATCCAAAGTAATTAAAAACCAGAACCGGGTCGGGACCGGCGGAACAAGGAATCAGGAACAGGAAACTAAAACCATAACGGAGCCAGACGTGGCAGGACCCCGGGCTCTCACGAAACGGGATTCAATGAGAAGCGCCGGGCAAATGCCTGCGTCTGGCTTTAAAGGTGGAACTAAAGAGGGGCTGGAATAAGGAACAGGTGTGGGGAATAGGACAGAACGAGGAAGGGCTGGAGCGCTCTTAAGAGGAGGAGTAACGATCGTGACACCTTGTAGGAGTTTTGTGAATTTACTGGGACATTTGATTAATTGTAGCAGTAACAATGAGGTGATTCTTTATTGCTATTAGAAAATCAATCGGTCAGTGACGCACACACACGGATTCAAATACACAAGATACTGTACATTTATTAATACATAAATTGTGCATATTAAACAAATAACAGTCTGCCTGGATACAGATGGCAGATCTTACTGTGAGGGTTATCAAAACGTAAGGTACTGTATATAATCACAAAGAGATGCAAAACACAAAGAATATACCTCAGTATACCATTCAGCTATACTATTGTTAATCAGTTATATTAAGCGCTTTGAGAAGCCACCTTCAAAGGGCTTATATAAAATAAACTGTATTATTATTAATACCACGTCTAAATTAGATACTCAAAAGTAAATTACTCATATGAATTGAATTAATATCAACTTATGTTGAGGTAACAGTTGAATTCTTGAGGTGCAATGTAGAACATTGGAGCACAGACACAAAAACCAGTTGGCAAGCTCTGTTGCAGCAACATGCAATCAGCTCGATGCTGGCTCAGTGCCAGTTCTGGTGCAGATCCGAGTCAGAAGAAAGGAGGAGGGAGAAATCCATCAGCGGTGCGCAGACAGTGTCTCTCTTGAGGACCTACTAGTTGTCAGGCTGACTAGTAGAAAATCTCTATGCACAGAGGGTGACCGCGGGTCTGAGCAAGTCACTCTTTACGGTTGAAGAAATCTGGTTTGCTTCTGGTGTAGCGCTACTGCTGAATAAAAACTTATTCAGATTGTCGACAAGAGTCCAAACTTGTACATTGGTGATCAAGCGACACGTCCATGTTGGCGACTAGCAATTTGAATTCATGCATACGGACATTTCCCGGACCGACAGTTTGCTAAAACAAGGTTTCAGTCCCAATACAGACAACACTGGCAGTCGCGTGATTGTCTCTGTGAGTGCGCAGAAATGGCCGGTGAAGCAAAGTTCTGAGCTGTGCAGTGTCTTTTAAAACAGAACCAAGACAGGTGATGATTGGTCGAAAGTTTAGCAGGGATTTGAGACCCACATGGGGTTACCATGCCCTGATTGGTTGGTCACTTCTAGGGATGAGTAACAATGACCTGTGACATTTAGGACTGCAGTCCAGATGTTCCCCAGAATCTCGTAGACAGATACAGTAGGCACCAGGAATGGCCATTGATCATGATAGCCAGGCATGGCTAGGCGCATCCCCATTTGGGCGCTGCTCCTTATCGGAGAGAAAACACTTTAAATGAGAACTCCATGAATAACTTCTCTGTGGCTGCACCACAGAGATGAGGTAGAGAGATGGGATAAGAAAGCACAGCAACACTTAATTCTGGCTTGTTAATAAGCATTGCTACTACATCCTTGTACACTCATGCAGTTATCTGAACATGCATGGATGTGTACATGAACTAGGGGAACATACTGTACCTAAGTGTAACAAAAGCTACTGTATCTCAAAAATATTTTTTCAAAAACTATTTGCAAAAATTGAAAGGTTCATTTCACAAAACACAATGACTTATGGTGGATTTTGAAACAGTAATACAAATAAAAGACTTTTCACTTTTTTAAAGTAAGTATGGCTGGTTAGAATGTTATGAGCTTCTTATGGATGGTTCATATTGTACCAGTCTTTAAGTCAGTAAGCTATTGTTACCTGTGAAGAAATAGCTCTGATTTTTTTATTTCCTAGAAACATTTTTAACACACGCAGGTACAAAAATAATATAGGATGTAGAATTAATAAACATACCTTTAATAACGGATGTATGTGCAATTTCCTGAGGGACAACCAACCAGTGTACAGTTTTGGAGAACTAATTAAATTATAAAGAACACCTTGAAAGTTTGTGTCTGAGCTATGCATCCAAACAATTTATCCTTGGTTTAAAGTATAAATTTGACCACTATAACTTAACGGGGATCTGTAAGTATTTTCAATGAGTCCTCCAACTGATGCTAATTTTAGCGTTGGCACTTAGTCGGTATAAAGAACAGATGGCTCTAACAGTGCACTTTACACAGAAACACATCTGTCATTTTCATGCCCTCCATGCTCAAATGGGTTAACAAAATAAAGTCAAGCTGATTAACAAATACCTAATTCTTGGAAAGAAAAATAAGAACATATGAAATTAAATAACCCATTTTGTTTTTCAACTCAAGCACATCCACAGCAAAGAGCTGAAAAAGGAAACAAATTAGAAACAAAAGGACAGTCTGCCTGTTTTCCGCACTTATTTCTCTTCAGTGCAGGCTCCTAATGTTACTAATTTAAATATTTATGTTAATTTGAAAATATAAACATAGAATTCTATTCTTCTTTAGCATTTTCAAGTAAGATCTAGATACACAAGAAAGAAAGAAAAGTGTTTAAAAGTACATAAAGAAAATCAGTTGCATTTAGCACAATGGATGAATTAGGTGACCACTGCAATCAACACATTGTGGTATAAAATGTACAGCACAACTTTAAAAGATTAAATGCTGCAATTTCCTAGTCTTGTTTTTTCATTACTTTGATGAGTACATACAGGTGCAGGTCCCCATGAGACTGAATGAGCATTCAGTAACGCTTCTGATGCAAGTGCTGGCTTACCCCTTCCCATATTTCACTAGATTTTATGAATTTTAATAACATTCAATCATGACAACTATGCAGTGTTTTCTATTTCCTGAAGTAATGGGTACAAACCACTGGAGAGTTCACACAAGTGTATTTTAAGAGCCCCAAAGGGGATTTGGCACCTTTAAAAAATGAATCAAGACACAGGTACATTACTGCAAAGCATGGACTGCTAATGCTTTGAGCTCACACTGAAAACCCCTTCTCCATGTTAATGTACCCTCCATTGTTGGCCTGCTGCATAAAAATGCAAACATTATGCAAAGCTGTTCATCTTTATGCCTGCAAAAGCCTATGAATTGCAAATTTTGTAGGTTTTTCCCCAAATGAGTATTTGATAGTGCCTAGGTTACATACCTCTGTGTTATTCTCCTTAATTACAATGTGTAAGTCAGCTAAGCGCAATGACAAATGAACTTGCACTATAATATACTCAGGTAAACTGTATAAGAAAATTTCTGTAGTTCTTCTCATCAGTTCTGCCATGGGCAACACACTGACCCTTCACATATGTGAAAGAAGATTCAGACAGAGTGCCTCTAACAAGCCTTGCTTCTATTTTCATAAATAACAGTTCTCCAGTCCCTGAAGCTATGCATTCTTGATGCATGCTGTTACACACTCTTAGTTTCTGTGTCATTTCTAGGATTAAGCGATCACCTTCTAAGGATCATGTCAAGGGTCCTATATGTCTTAGGGAGTACTGTATATGTGCTTTAGCAGGATTTCTTCCCTGTGTAGTCTTTATGCGAAGCAAGGTGGAGATGGGATTCTGGTTTCTGTTTTTCTCTTTGGAAATATGTCCTGATTTGCCTCTCCAACCAAAAACAAAGAGATTACTGAGATTTTTGCGCTAACTCTTTTCTCCCCAGCATTTTAAATTTACATTAATCTTTGTCACAATTAATGACTATGGCTTTGCTTTTCAGTGCTATGACGTGAGTTTGCTTTTTTGTTTTTGTCTGTTTGACTGCAATGAGATTAATAGCTTTAGATTGAGATGTTGTACCTTTCATCATAGGATGAGGAAGATCATGCTATTATCTAGTACAGCAGGATTTTACCATGAGTCGATCATGGGGTCAGCTCTGGGGGTTGTGGCTTCTATGTCTCCTGAGCCTCCAAGGAATGCCAAGGTGATTGCCCTTATTGATAAAACACGCAAAAAATACTCACTATAAGAGAATACCATTGATTTTAAAAGGAACAGATATGCTTCTCAAATTTTCCTAAGTAAGACGTCTTCCTTAAATGTCCCACGTATTGAATGGGGCATTGTTATGCATTATGATCTGTGAAAAGGTATAAAAACTATAGTATTCATTATTTAGAATCTATTAACAGTACAAAATGGTCAGAATCCAAGTCAGGAGAGGTACAGTAAATGGTAAAGCAAATTACTACACTTAGAATTAAGTGTTATTTAAGATTTCTAATCTTAAAAAAAGCAAAACTAGAATTATGCCCAAAGCATTCTTTCTGCAACAGAAGAAATCCCATGTTTTCACAAACCAATTATTATTTTTACCTTGTTAATGAAATTAACTCAACTCTTTTTATCACCATTCTGAATATCTGAGCTAATTCAATGAAATTCAATAAAAAGCATTTCTCTTACTCATCTTACTTGAGGCCGGACCCAAGCAGATGACTGAGCACAGACTGTTTTAGAACTAAACTTTAGCAAACTTTAACAAGCAACTTTCCCATTTGTTTGTTTTTAAGAAACTCCGATTTCATGCATAGAGAATCCCTAGGTTAAAAATGGCCTCTCCTCGATAGTGAATGCATTTTTAGAATAGCTCTGCTTAGCTCAGCTCTCAATAACCTACATCATTATTGGCTTATTGGGACCAATTTAACACCTTTCTCCAGCTCATCAGGTGCTGGTCCTTTGAAGAGACCTTAAAATCTGCAAACATACTGGTGCTTCAATAACAGGATTGCCAATTCCTGCTCTAGAGAGTAGCAGCTGTTTGCTGCAATTCAGAATATGTTTACTATGGAGCTAGGGGCTAATTCCACTGACACATTTATTGCAATTGATATTTACTTAGTGTGCTAGTTAAGTACAGCGATATAGTATATAGAGATAGTAAATAAAATTCTAAAATATTAGGACAAAATTCAAGACTTGGGCAAACACCTGGCCGATAACATTTCATGTACAGTAGTTGTGATGGAGACAGAATGTTACACACAAAGAGCAAAACCATAAACTGCAAGTGTAAAACAGAGAGAGCTGATAGAAAAGGCTGCCTATGAAAACTATGTTAGGGGTGTTTATGTTGATGCATCATTTTCATCGTCTAGACCAGTGGTTCCCAGCCCTGATCCTAAAGGTCTTGCCGTTTCTTTTTCCAACTGGGCTACTAATTACTAGTAGTAATTAATGCCTATAATTGATTTGCTTTCTTCTTTACCTGTGTCTGCAATCAGTCCATGGTTTCTAAAATTCCATACTTTAAGTGTGTTTTTCTGACAACTTCAGCATACAGATCTTTATGCAGTCATTCTTTCAATTATTCATCCCCAGGACCTTGGCTCTAAGCACTGTTGTAGACACTGTGTGGAAGTAATAAAAATATAAACAGAATTTTAGAATATGGACGGAATTTAAATGAAGGGATGTTATATTACATTTTTACAATGTGAAAAAACTAATGTCTTTTAATCTTGGACAGAGAAGAATATCAGGAGACCTCATTCAAATATTCAAAGTTATCAAAGTCAACCTTCAAGACTTCTCCAGAATCAACAGTAAAACCCGAGGACATAAGCAGAAGACAAGTGGAAACTGCACAAAGTGGATAGAAAGATAGGAGGAGGTAGTGCTTTACATAAAGGGTAGATATCATCACTTCTTTCAAAAACAGTGGCATGAGATTCTAGAATCAATTAGCTATTAAAAAACAAAAAAAAAGCTATTTGGGCTGTTAGGTCTCCTTTCATTTTCAAGCTTTTTCTTATTATTAGTAGTATTAATGGGTCAACTGCATCATACAGAAAGCAGAATACTACCTCAGGATGATCCTGTGGTTAATACAGAATTTTATTTACAGCTTTGACAGTGTTTGCTTATCCTCTTATTTTTGAATCATCTGCAAACTTGACTAGTTTATTAACTATAAAAGACACTAGATCATAAATTAGAATGAGCAGTACGCAAATACAGAACTCTGTAGTAAAACCCTACTATTCTGTGACTGGGAATCAAATTCAAACCGGAACAACAAGAGTGACTGAATGAGTGGAATCACTGAGTGGTTATCAGTTATCTTCTTATAATCCTTAAAATAATAATCTAAAAATAATTCACCGCTCAGGATTGAGATTGATTGAGATGCAGTTCTAACTCTCGTGATATTTTAAAAACAATATATTAATGTCTGTGCAATCAGTGACCTTATGGACAGACTCATACAATCCAACCTATAAATCAAGATTCACTTTGCCTTATGCAATTTACAGCTCAACAAAGTTCTAGATTATGTAGTGATGCCGTGAATTCAATCTATATTGTAAAGTGATTACAGCTAGCAGGGCAATATATCATGTTAAGAAAACGCTCAATTTTTATTTAATGTTTTCCTTACATTTTCTATAACATCAGCACAACTACAGTAAATTATTCCTGACAATAACTCAGATTTTAATGATGATATTAAGTGCACAAGGATGTGAATTCTTAATAATGGTTAAATCCAGGTCCATGTCCCTATCTCATAGACTTCACTCTTACCCAGTGTTAAAGATTAAAGAAGAAGTAATTTCTTCAAGTTAGAGTTATTGGGTGAGCTTTGTGCTAAGAAAATTTTACTGTGTGAGTTTGTAAACCAAAGCAGAGTTTAAAAAGACTGAATTATTGTGAATTGTCTATAGTGAGTATAGGTAAGTGCTGTACTGTATATCCTTACAGTGCTGAGAAAAGGTTTCTCAATCCTTTAGATTGATCAATATTCTCATATTGTTTAGACCTAATACATAATTAGATCTTCATGAAAGTCTTAAAGATGAAAATGAAGCCAGATTAAATGTATAACACAAAGACATCAAATATATTTGGATTATTTAACAAAATGGTACACTAGCAAAAATTCTCAGTTTTATACATCTGTGAACACTTAGATTAAAAAATTATTGGCACCTTCTTGGACAGCTAAGCTTTCCTGTAACTATTTACCAGTCTCTCACATCGATCTTAATTAATTTTGGCTCATTCTTCCTTATTGAACTGCTTTAAGTCAAAAATATTTGATGCTTTGCTTGAACAAACAGCTCTCTTCGATCTGTTTGGGAACAGATTCTGAAAGAAAATTTAAATTGGGTATAGACCTGGAATTTGACTGGTCCATTCCAAAGTGAGTCATTTCTTCCTCAACCATTCTGTTGTAAACCTGCTTGTATGTTTCGGATCACTGTCTTGCCTTATGACCCACTTTTGGAGCTGCTTCATCTGAAGAATGGATGGCCTAACATTCATGACCATAATTCACCAATACAACTGCAGAATTCATGGTTCCACCAATTATGGCCAGCAGTCTGGGTCCAGATGCACCAAATCAGGTCAAATCATGTTCCAAACCACGATACTCCCACAATCTTGCTTGACTGTTGGGATGACGTTTGACCTTAAGAAAGAGCTGCAGTTCAGTTACAGCTGAGGAGTAGAGGCCACTATAGAACATTTAATTACTTGAGACAAGCCACACTAGAGGGTGATTGACATAGTTATTAGATCAAGTTGGTACAGTAGGTGCGTGATCACGCGTAGGTTGAAAAGAGAAGAAAAGAAACAATGTTTCAGCTATGGAGCACACCAATTAAGGCTCCCCACCAAAATGTTGTGTTTCTTCTTTTCTTCTCTTTTCAGCATAGAATAAACCTTTACTTGTTCCTTAGTTATTAGATGATTGGTAAAGGGTTACAAATGTCATATTCTCAAATGGGTGAAGTTAGACTTTGTTTGATATTTAAAGGGATGTACATACAGTACAATGCTGGTTGTAATTGTTTCTGAAGACAGCTCAAAGTTGTTTTTTTGCAACTTCCTGGATGATTTTCTGAGTTGCTCTTGGGGAAGTCTTGAGAGGATTACAGGTCCTAGTGTAGGTAGAGTTAGAATGGTGAATATTTTCACAGTGGATAGATGGAGTCCTAAATGTTTAGAAATGGTTTTGTAAACCACTCTAGTCTGATGAGTATCAGCTATTCTGAGGTCTTTCTGATCTCTTCGGCTCACATCATGACGTTTCAGCTAAATTGAAGATCATTATAAAATGGTTTCTGACCACTACATAAGACAAATGTCACGACTATAGTCCCTCCCCCTTAAGGGTGCTCCGGCCCTTTCACTTCGGACTTGATTTTGTGCACCTGTCCCCTGTTCCCAGTCCACCTTAAAAGCCAGGCGCTGACATTAATCCCGGTTCTGCACCTGATCTCCATATCGTGCGAGTCCGGGACCTGGAAGCGCTGGGTCCCGTTAAGGTTTTATTCTCTGTTCCCGTTCCCCTTCTGCCGGTTCTGACGCAGTTCCAGTTTTTAATCCTTTGTTTTGGATGGATCACCTGGCCATGGACTTTTGCACTGTTTTGGATTCCCCCTTTGGATTTCTACTGGATTGTTTGCCCCGGACTCACCCACCCTGGACACCTGCGCACTTTGGACACCCCCCCCAGTTTTCATCCCTGTATTCCTGCATGACTTTTTCCTAGTGTTTCCTCACTCCATCCCGGATTGTGTCGTCCGCATAGGGTCTGGAAAGAACTGTTCATTACAACAAGGGCTATCCAAACTCTGTTATTGTTTAACTGTTAACCAATTATTTAATTCTAATTACCCTCTTAATTGTGTTAAGTAAATGAGAGGTTAATTTATTATTAGACATACACTGATTCTTATAGATTTTTTGTATTACCCCATAGCATCTCAAAACATTTAAATTGGTAAATATGTAACCTTTTGGTTCTTTAAGAAAAGACCAGTTTTGATTAATCAAGGATATCAAAGCATATGGTAAGAAAGTATAATTCCCATATAATATAACTGATGATTCTCAAACCTTTTCTCTCCATTGTAGCTACATATACTGTATTCATTTTAAAGATTACCTTTACATGTTACCTATAAGTTCCAATTAAATTCTGTTGTGTTAAATTAAGTTATGTTGTCCACATTTATAGTAATCTATAGAGAATGAAAGAGTATTTTTAAATATCATGAACATATCACACACATTCATTCTAAGTAGTAGTTGATCATTTAAGACACTGAAAATATAAAACCACAATATAATTATTTTTGGGAATGTAAAAATACCCATTGTTTTGTTGTGTGGCATGATTGTTGTCTTTTCCAGTGCTAAAGTGAGACAACTTATTCCTTTTCTATGTTGAAAAGACTTGCCTAATGGGAAATAAAATGGCAGACAGCAGAAGGGAAGCCCTGTAGAGAACAATGTGCCCTCTGGTGCCCACAGGGAGAGGGGACAATCAGAAGAATGTGAAGGGAATTTGCCTGAAATACCAGCCAAAATACATCAGGCAACAAAACTCTCAGTCTGAGGCCTTTGTCAGAAGCAGTCTGTAGATTAAGCCTGTTCATTAGCACGCACCATGAGCAGAGTAACATGTAAAGTTGATTGCAATTAATTTCACATCTGTCACAGTTAATTATATAGACCATAAATAGCAAATAGTTTTGGCAGACCCAACTCTATTTTGTAAGGGTTAAACCATGCAGCAGCAACTTGCTGATTAGGCCAGCAGCAAATAAGATGCAACATAAAGCAAGGAGACAGCACAAGAATTAATTGTTACCCCTCAAGCTATTCATTCTTGCGCACAAAGTTCTGGGACAGGAACAAAACTGCCTGGTTCATTTCAACGCCCTGATTCTTAAAGGCATATTCCCTGTTTACAAAGACCACTCTCTTTTAATTTTCTTTAATTGTTCTTTAACAAGCTGGGCATAGACAACTCAAGCTTTATGGTACTTTTCTTAGACAAAGTTCAGCCAGTGTAGCATACCTGTTCCTACTTTCCATCTCGATGGCCTTGAAATTCAGAACTCCTCAATGTCGAGGGGAGTCCTTGGTGACAAACCTAATTAAACTGCAAGGTGCTGTTATAGAATCAAGTTACATGGTAGTATGAAGTGACCCATTTGGCGTACAAATCAATATTTGTCTTCCCAGAAGGCCCAGTCAAATCTGACTGCTGTGTCTGGGGAATAAACAGGATGTACAAAAGTTCTCCAAAGATAGGAAAGGAAAAATTAGTAAAGACTCACAAGACAGCCTGAAGGTACTGTAGCATCACCTTTCCAGTCCCCCCTGAAGAATCATCTAATGAAGCAAAGTAGAAGCCTTCATGACTGAGCTCTGACCTTCAAGGTTGATATTTCTATTATAGTGGCTTTTTAGAGTTTGTAGGATTGTAGGAAATATCCAATGCGCAGGCAGACAAGACTTTGAAGTGAAATCATTAATGTTCCTCCTGGGGTTGATGACATTTCTTTAATTCAAGACACTACCTGCATCCACTTACCAACCCGCTTGAGCAGAAAACATGTGGCATGTTAGTAAGCCTAATTAAATAATAACTGTTAGCTCATCCATTTCTAATCTGTAGGTTTCCGTTACATCTTTTGTTATTGAAATACCCGTTTTTGTCCCAGCGGATGTTCAGTAAAAGAACAAGGAATAAGGAAAAAAAAACTGTTTTTGCTGAAGTTAGCTTTTTTTTTCTTTTTCAACACAGTGTAATTTCATATTATACTTTTCAGAATGACAGATGCTGAGGGTGGAACGACGGTCCTATAATTTTCATCTTGACAGTAATGGAGGCAAAATCCATCAGCCTGTGTATGTCCAATGTCATTCTATTCTGCACTGCAGGTAAAACACTCATGACCTTACAGGCACAAACCACCTTCTGAAACTTGAGTCATCAAGCCAGCTACAGTATGTGTTTACCACCAACTGACACCAGAGGTCCAGCTCCAACTAGCTCAAAGACATGAGTGTTACCCTCATGCTCAAGAGTTCTTTTTGTGGTCAGACCCCAGGAGCTGTTGCTGTGCAGACACATGAAAAAAGCTCAGCTTATCCTAGTCTGTTTTGGTGGCACATGAGAGAAAATCAGCATTTTCATGCAGGAAGCAGGAAGTTAAAACCTGAACCTCTGATTCTCACTACAAGGTGCCTTGTTTTGGTAGAGGGGAAGATTTGAGGAAGCCATTCATGTTAAAGAGGCAGTGCTCAGTGCCTAGATTTAAATCAAAACCAGAATATAAAAGGTGAATAAGTGCAGCTTGCAATATCAAAAGTGTATTATTTTCTCTCCCAACTGAAGCAATATCCTTTGTATATTGGAGAGCTCATATCATGAAAATGAATGTTTTTTACAAATGAACCAGTCCAAATTAAGAAAAAAATACATATGATTAAATAATAAGTCAACTCAATAGGTACCTCAAAGCAATAGAAAAGGGATGAATACTAGAAATCCTACAGTATGATTCTTGTGCTATTCATTAATTCTAATTGCTTGAGAAAAGAATACAAGCTTTTTTCCCTTTGGTTTTCATTTTTGTACATAAATATTGCAAACTCAAAAAACATCTTCCTTTCCACTTAGACATTTTGACTCATGTAGGTGGCTTGATTTATCCCAGTAAGATAAAGGTTGCCAAATTAAAGTCCACTTGTACAGGTTCATACTGCGCACTATCTTGTAGCTCATAGACATTGAAAGTGAAATTATTACTATGTAAATCACATAAGAGCATTGTGGATCAGACCATTTCCCTACTGAGAAGCCTATGTATCCTGTCTTATGTTTCTGCTGTCACATTGTGTTAATCACTCCCTCAGTCACTCAAATCAAGGATTTTACCACCTTTTAGCAGAGGCTTCAAAGTCTCACAGCAAGGGATACAGAAAAAAGCTAGACTTAAATTATGCAAAGAATTGGCTTCAAACATCTGCAGCATCTGGAGTTAAATGATGTTTTACCTAGTAGAAAAAGACACAAAGCAGAGAAAAAATACTTTTATGAATGTAATCCAAAAATATATTATTATAATAATAATTACGTTTTTTTCAGACAGGTTTTTATTTTTATTTTAATGTAGTGGGAGAAAAGAGGCATAAATTAATACAGTTAGAAATTAATTTGGAAATACTTGCTAAATAATTTTTTGTATTTCAGAAAAGATCTCCTTTTTCCTTCTGCTAATTATCAAGGTAATTCAGATCTTTTTTTTTCAAAGATGATTTGCTCAGATCGGAGTTTAAATAGTAAATATAAAACAATTTATCTTGAGCTACATTGCTAAATCTGTTTCAGGACTCTAACAAGAACTCTGTGAGACAAATGTGTTAATACTGCATCATAATAAAAAATTCCAAAATATCATAAACCTTCTCAAATACAGTATACAGCATCATTGTGTTCCTATCTCTAACAGAGTCTGCAAAGAGTAATATTAAAGTCTGAGGCTGACAGTTGACCCCCAGAAGGTGACAAATGCTCCCCACAATTGTAGTCATGTGACCTGCAAAGCCAAAACAAAGTGTCAGTTTACAATGTTACAGATGAGTTACATGTATAACCAGGTGACAGGGTGGTGGCACAGGAGTCAGGAGTAGTGTCTTCATGATGGCATCGCCCATGATGTCTTCTCGCTTTTTAGAAAACAGGGCTCCTGTGTGACTCCATTCTCAGCTCATGCCTGTCACAACAGACCACCCTCAGTGAAGCCACCAGCACTGGGCAGGATCTTCAGGACGTCATGATTGACAGGCAGCTTGGGAACTCACGACCTGGATGTGCTTCAGTGGGTTTATTGGAAGTATATTTCCTATAGCTAATGCAGCGCCTCTAAACTATACTAGCCAATTCCTGTACCCAGCTCTCTTTGGTTTGTGCCCATGTGACCAGGCAGGCAACATATACTAGCAGCTACTGCCTGCTGTTGGGAAACATTAGGACAGAGATACATCTACATTGTGCTAAGTGCTATACTGAAAATAACATCTTTCCCATTCTCCCAGGGTTGCTTCCCTCATCTATAGAACACTTCGACAAGACAGGCAGCAGTTCAGCATGTTATTTTAAATGCATATTTTTTTTACTTAATGTTAGTCTGTTACTCAATCAAGACCCACAAGGAAGGCATTGGAACAAAGAGAAAGAATTTGATATGCAAAAACTGTAGGAAATGCTGCTTGAGGTAGAACAAAAGCAATGTATTATCAGCAGTACCTGTAGTAGCTGTAATAGGATGAGGTGGTAGAAAATGTCTGTCGTGAAGGGGAGAGAAATGTTTGAAGAAACAGTAATTGAACATGACATACGTATTGAACACAAGAACTAGTTCATTTTCAAATGATAAAGGGGGCATTACGCATTTCTCAAGTAAAGTTTCTATTTTTCAAAAATGAATTCAGGCTGCATCGTATGTTTTCCATGAATTGTGTGCTCAAAATTTTCTCCCTTTGCCTCTCAGAGCTTTATGAAAAGCACTTCACAGTGATGTTTGCTATCAATAAGCTCCCAACACAATAATAGCAGTACTTGACCTGGGCTGTCCTACTTTCCATCTAAAAATGTTAAACATTTTAAAAGGCAAATAGCTTTTTGGTATGTAGAATTAAAAAAAACATGCTTTAGATATGATTTGATTTCACAGTGAGTTTGAGTTTCCTTGTGCCCCTATAGCATTACAAATTGGCTAGACATCCTTGTAATTGCTGAGGCTTTGAGGGAACATTGTCCTTTAAGTTCACCATACATATTAAATGATATATCAGATGATACATTGTAAATGTATCAAGCAAATACATTGTATTATTCAATGTTGAATAATAAAAATGAAGATCTTTTGAGAACTGAAATGTAGTTTGTGAGATGGTTGGGTAAATATACATCTGTCACAGATTTGGATTTTAAAGGTGAGATAAAGTACAGAGCATTATTTCTTTCTTAAGATCCCTTTCAAATGGCTTGATGTTCACTATGGCGTAGCCAGTATATAGTTACAAGATTAGTAGAGTAGCTTGTAAGTCAGTAATGATTTGACACATTAATTAATGACTTCACACCAAAGTACAATTTGTTCCAGATTTAAAGAAAAAGGGTATGACAAAATAGTTCCTCAAGACAGTTTCTAAATTATTCACTAATTTTAAAAAATGAAGTTACTCAACAGTAAACTAAATATATTTTAGAAAATATTGTAAAATGTCAATTTAACATTTAGCCAAAACATTACAAACTATACATTGGTGTGAAATATTAAATAAGTCTGTGCTTAAACATTTAAACTATAATTGATAATGGTTTGGAGAAAAAAAGGAAAAGGGAGGAAGCATAGAATTTTCCCATTTATGAAAACAGAGACATTATTGCAAGGTGCTCCGAGCAGCCTACTGTAGAAATGCACCCATCTCTGAAATTACAGCCACAGTGCCCTTCACAATTATTGTTTTAGCCTTTGTGTTGGTAATATCTGCAGTATTTCAACTGCAGGCCAATTAATTTACTGGGTCTGTGAATCTGGTTGGCACTTCCAAATTTCAGAGCTTGAAGGGCTTCTGGCTTTGATAGTCTGTGCAGAGCTGTAGAAGTGGCTTTGGAGGAGAATTAACACTTAATTAAACCCCTGTCTCATTCTTTCACTAGTCTTTTCTTTTTCACTTTTCTTTCTGTGCAATTTTCCAAGCATTTAAAAGTGAGTTTTTGAAGGCATGTATATTAGAGACGATTTTAAACTTGGGCATATTTACAAAACTAAAGCTTGTCAATATACCACCAGAGGTACAGTAATCCACTGCTGTGCCCAGGGTTCACATTCATTTCTTTTGATTTGCTGATACGCACAAATCATAATCTCACTGGCACCTCCTTGCCGACCATACAATCAAAAGTCCCCGAGGCATATGTTACACACAATTAATATTAAAAGAGTAGCCAGAAGCAAAGCTGCAAATGGGGCTTCATCTAGATCTTAACATTTCAAAGTCTAATTCCTAACCCTGTGTGACTTGAGTTTCTTTATCTCCAAGCACAGTAAAATTTAAAGCTGGTATTTAAATTTCAGAATGAAAAGCCTAATGAGCATTTCCATTCAACCTTTTTCTTTTAACATGTGCTCTTCTTCACAAATATCTTGTGTTTATCTTTGTTTGCTGCTGTTGGTTAAAATAAGGAGCTTTTGAAGTTATTGGACTACCTGCCAAATGAAATGCAACACACTCCAGGAAAAGACTTAATCATAGCACTGGAGATTATGACGTGGCTTCAGATGCCTTTTTGTCGAGTGCTCATTAGGATAGCACTAAATGGCACCGGGACTCAATCTGAACTTGATCACCGCATTCGCATTGCCATCAGCTTTCATGTTTGTAGAAATTATTCTTAAATAGGACATATTTACTTTCTGCTTCTTCTTTTCTTGATTTGCCTTTTCTTGCACATTGGGTAAAGGGGTAAATGGCTCCTCTTGACAGCCTTAGTGATGTAGGTTAACAACACAGTTTGCAATCAATGAAATAAATTTATTAATTGATTTACAGTCATTATTCCTTATGTTTATATTGAGTATGTATAAATTTTCAGTCTTTCAAAAGGGCAGTACTGTTGTTTGAAAAACAAGTAATAAACAATTATGTAAATCCCTAAATGATTGTATAATATCAATTTATTCTAATTATAGATAAGGTTGTCACCAAATGAAGGCAATTTACAGCAGAGATACAGATGAACAGAAACAAAACAGTTTGTTGTATTTTTTGTCATATTAATGTCAAATTTCTTTCAATTTTTTTTTACCCCAATCTAATCCCAGCTGTCTGACAAAGATCTTGAGGCCTGCACTAAAAATGTTTTTTTTACTGATGTTTTTTTTTAACAAAATGAAAATGCAGGACGGTGGTGGGCTTTTAAAGATATCCCTCTCTGTCCTTCTTAATCTGAAGGTCAGAGCATGACAATAGTGTGTAATTTATTCATCCCTAAACCGTCAGGCCCTGTTAAAACAATTTTGTAAATACAGAACTGAAAAGGATTTACCCAAAGGCTGTGGAAATTAAATTAGTGAAAGGAATAAATTAGTTCCTTTACAGCCTAAAAATCTATTCAATCCCTTCATATAAAAGTACTGTAACTCATTATTTGTTCCAAATATTTTACAACACTTAGAACTGTTGATGACACTTTAGGAAACAATAGAGGGTCTGATTTGCACTGCAGGTCCTGATTTGCACGGTAATATTAGCTAATTAGAAGGATTGGTAACTAATTTGGTGAACAAAAATGAATAATCTAAGGACTGTAATGAAACAAAACCTTTGAGGAATTTTCTACCAAACTACCAAAAGTATGGTTTTGAAATGCAACTAATTTTTGATGCCCCAGTCCAATTTGTTATGCTTTGTTTTTAATGCATAGGGCAAATGCTGTGTTTAATACATGTGTTTAATGATAACATAATGTTATCATGTTTTGCAACTGTCTTCTCTGATAGAACTTTACTATGCTCTTGACTTGATCGGCTTAGTAATGAGCTACAGTGTATCCCTTTTCACTACAGTGTCTGAGCACAAAATTTGTAAGAAGCTTTTGTTCCATGGATGTTATTTTCAAATATTTAAAAAAGCAAAATGTCTGCTTTTTAAAGAAATAAAGATCATTAAACTACTCACAATTCTCGGAAAGGAGGGTAAGGGTATACAAGACCAGTCCAATACAAATTATTTGCTCTCTGATTGAAATTCCTCCTGGAGAACAAGCATCCTGAATGATTAATTTACATACCAATTATTCCAATTAGAGTGGCCATGAGTGTTTTTCACTTTTTCAATTGCTCCTGATGGGGAATTCCAAGTTATGAACATGGTACTTGAAGCATCTGGCCGTACACATTCCAGAACCAGAAGAATGGACATTATTTTTTTCTTGTAGCAGACAAAATATGGAACAAAAATTATGCATCATCTCTTAAAACTAACAGAATGCTACAAATATCTATAGAAAGGTGCTTCCTTTTTTATTTGTATTCCACTTGAGATGTGTTCAAAGGTACAAGCCTAAGCAAGCCTTACCAAAATAATTTAAAATTAAATACTTATGGCTAAACAGTAAAATATTAAACATTACCACACCAAATATATTTATTGCAGAGTACAATTTGTAGTGATAAATTTGTATATGTACTATACAGATCTCAAGAACTACATGTAGAGAAGCACCCTACCATGGACATGCTAGTCTGGTTCTTAATGTTGTCTAATTATTCCTTTCACTCAGACAGACCTCACCTGTAAGTCTGTGAGAGATAAATATGTAGCTCATTGCAGTAACATTTGTTCATGGTTTACCTGCCCACATTTATTAAAAATGGTACACTGAGCTAGATGGTAAGGTGGCCCAGTGGTTAGCAGTGCTGTTTTGCTTCATTGGGGCCCTGGGTCCACTTCTTGGGGTGCCATCTGTGTGGAGTTCGTATGTTCACCCCATGTTTGTGTGGGTTTTTACCAGGTGCTCCCACAGTCCAAAGACACACAAGGAAGTTATTTGGCTTCTGGGAAAATTGGCTCTGATGTGGGTGTATGTGTGTTTCTGTCTGCGTGTGTGCCCTGTGATGAACTGGCGTCCTGTCCAGGGAGTATTCCGTCTTGTGCCTGTTGCTTGCTGGGATAGACTCTGACTCTCCCACAGCCTTGTATTGGAAGAAGTGGTTAGAAAATGGTTGGACACTGGCATGACGTAAAGATAAATCTTACAAATCTGTTACCTGCAAGCCTCTTATTCTGGTGAGGGTTTTGATAAATCGGATCTGATCCTTGAAGCATAGGGTACAAGAGAGGACTGGGAGCACACAATACCCCCAGAAGAAAGATATTACTACACTAACTCTTAGGAGTTCAATATACTGTAACTGATCATTGCACTTCCTTTAAAGCCATCCAGTTGAAATCCAAAACATAGGTGTGTAAACTGCATTTTGGATCAATGTAAACAGTATACAGATTCAAAAGTTCACAACTCAATGTAAAAAAATCAGAGTTTAAAAAAAGAAAAAAGGAAAATGTTTCAACTTCAGGTAAAATATACAGGCACACAATTTTGACAAGTACAATATTATTCCATTTTAAAGTAATTAACTTACTGTAATGTCTTAATCACTCATCTTTAAAAGTGAAGTGTCCGTTTAAAAAGGTTTAGTAATGTGATAGCCATATTGCCAACTTACCTTTATTTTATGGTAGATGAAGTTAGTTTCCTCCTATAAATTTTACAAAAACTAAGCATCCTTAGTACAATATACAGATAGTTTGTCAATGAACGAAAAATAAATTCTAATTAATTATATTCATTTCTGTTCCTGGACATCTACAGATATATGCTTTTAGTTAGTAGAATATTATATTTAATTGAATTGCTTTATATGTATTGTTTAAAACCATAAAACTTTGTGCCGTGACAATTAACTGAACAGTCAATTTACAGTAGCACTTGGCAAAAAGAGATAAAGCTTTATATTATCATATAAACATTTAAAAACAACAAATTAATAGATATACTGACTTATTGTGGTCAGGAAAATGTACTGTACCATTTCTAACACCTCATTGATCTCATTAGGTCCCACCATATTCAAAGTGAATATATCATATACTGTATATCTAATCAGCCTCTTTAGTCAAGATACGCATGAGGTGGAAAACTTAATTTTCCTCCTTCCTTAAATTCCTACTCTATTTTGTTTAACCAGCACTTTTGATATACTAAATAATTATATGATTCAAGGAGATATGTATGTTTCAATGTGTAATAAAGTGTAGAATACTATAATCATCAGTGCTTAGAAGTTGCATTTTAGATGGGTTGGTACAGTTCCTGTCCTATCCAAATAGTTTTTTTATCCTATTATAGTTGCAGTGAATTTCTACTTTAATTGGCTTTGGCTATACTCAGTCATCAGTCAGTGGCCTGCAGGATTCTATGTAGTAATTACTTAATAAATACACAAGTATATTTTCAATTCTTTACATATTCAATTTTTATTCAATCGTAACTAAAATCAGGTCCAAGTTTGATGTTTTAGCTGTTTCCTGAACCTCGCCTAAATCTAATTGGAACATTTGTCTCGATAGTTGCATGAAGGAGAACAAATTTAATAAAATACTTTAACTAGGAATCATCTGTAGTGTTTCATAGCCGTTCAGGGACGCCAAATATGTAATCATAGTGGCTCTCTGAAGGCACCAGTTCTGTAGGGTTTGGGCATTTACTGAGACAATTTTCAATTGTAGCAGTAAATCACAAAGTTGATTCTTTTGATGGCTTTAGAATCCAACCACGCGACATAACTCAAACAACGCGCACACACAGGTACTAATACACGAGGATAAATTTATTAATACATAGAATATGCCTTAAACCTAACAGATCTTATCGAGAGGGTTATCAGAATACAAAAGATATATATTCAATCAGTTACGAAGTGTTACACATCAAGAGGACATACGTTCAGTATATCATTCATTAAGACCGTTTCGTAAAGTGAACTTGGTTACAACTTCTACATTAGATACTCAAAACAAGTACATAACTCTTAGGAATTAAATTGATATCAACTGGTTGGGATAGCAATTGAATTCTCGAGCTGTAATGCATTGAAGTTGAATACTCATCCAATTTCTGGGGATTCAGATCTCCTGCGGGCACAAAGAAACAGTTGCAGGCTGTTGCTGTCCAATCCGCGCTCTCTGGCTCCGTGCCAGGCTGTGCTGTGCGGCTTGCGACGGTGCGCTGCTGATGCTCACTGACCGGCTAGTTAGTGTTGGCTTTAACTAGCAAAGTTTGTGCACAGGAGAAAAGATGACTGTGGGTCCCAGCAAGTCAGGAAGAGGACCGGTTCGTTCCTGATGAAGACTAGTTCTGAATAGTGATTCAGCTGTCCACAGTTCCGATCTGTTCACGAGGCCTGCTGCTGGTTACTCTCTGGCAACCTCCACTCTAGACTCTTAGAACAAAGGAAAGTTCTGGCACTCGGACACACTGGCCGTTCCGTGGTTGTCCGGGCTGAGTCTCGGGATGGTCAGGAGGCGCGCTGCGAGAATGTCCTGCCCTTGGGAGCCTTCTGCTCCTGGGCCGTCCTGCCCTGGAATTCTCCTTTGAATTCCCTTTAGAACAGTCCACAGAATCCTCTCCAGAATCTTACTGAATCTCCCGAATCTGAATCTTGTTGAATCTTTCAGGCTCTCTGTGTTGCCTGTTTTTACCTGGAGGAACTTCAGCTCGTTGATTGGCTGAAAGTTCCATGGGCATCAGAGTCCCACGTGGGTTACTCAGCCCTACCAGTCCCTGATTGGTTGATCAAGGTGAGATATGAGTCACTTAGTCCTGACACTTAGTAATGCAGTCCAGATGTCCATCCGGCACTCCCTAGACTGATAGGCGCCAGTGGATGACCATTGATCATGATAGCCAGACTTAGCTAAGTGCATCCCCCTTTGGGAGCTGTCCTAGGAAACCTTAAATCATCTTGCATGAATAGTTTCTCTGTGGCTGCACCACAGAGATGAACAGAGAAATGGGGCCTCATTTGGGAAGCTCAGAAACACTTAATTCTGCCTTATTATTAAGCCTCGCCGCTACATATCCCCCCTTTTTGAAGGTCACGAGGTCCTGAGGCGTTGTTGCCTTCAAAACAAAACAGAGTTAAGTGATGTCCCTTGCCATTAGAACATTAATCTTAAATGTCTACATTACTCCTCGAGAATTCATACCGGAACCAGCATTGGATACAAACAGGATGAATAACATCTGGAGTATGTATAAACACGGTAGGAGACATTATCTAAGTCTAGGAATTACACATCAGGAAGTTCACTGTCAATATCTGATACCTCTGTGGTAGATATTTGGGGAGAAGTCACTTCCTTTCTTTTGGCATGCTACCTTTGACTCATTCATGCTACCCGGAGTACATCTTGATGTAAGAGTACATCATTCAGAGTACACTGTCAGTCATGATCCAGCTACCCGGCAGCAGTGTTACAATAACACCAGTTCCTGTTCCCAGCCCCCCGATAAACCAGAACACCTGTGTTGGGTATCTGCTAGGGTGGTTTGGAGGTTTGTTCCATTAAAGCAAACTAACTACCTGTACCTCTTCAGGGCTTACTGTTTCTTGGATTTCTATCCAATTCCTTAGTGTGGCACCTGAAGGCATCCATGACCTCAAGTTTGGTCTTATGTTGTCTGGTTCTAGACCGTACAGTGTTAAGTTACCATGCTGTACTATGGCCTCCTCAGGAACTTAAAGGAACTGTTTTATTAGGTAGCTGCATCATGCCTGTCACAAGTCACAGTGTCAGTTAAACGTGGTGTGCTGACCAGCCATTTACGTCCCACCTGCTCTTCATGGGGTTCATTAACCTCCCTCTGCCCATTAGTAGCTTTACACCCTTCATTGGTGAATCGTTTAGACACAGCCAATGGATAGCTTTGGTAGCCATACCCATCTCAAGATTTGGAAACGAATTCAATCTTGGATTGCCTTCTGGGTGAGCTATGAGCAATGGGGTTAATGTCACATACTCCTCTACTGAGAAGAGTGGAATCAAGTGGGTTGGGAATTGTGCCGTGGCTAGACTGGCTACAGTGGCACTAAACTCCCTTAACAGGTCTTGTGTCAACATTCTGGCCTGTTGCACACAAGCATAAACCCACTGTATAACACCAACAATCATGTCCACTGTTTGGGGAATAAGGTTTAACCCTGTTGCATAGGAAGTTGCCTGTAGGATTTTCCCTAAGCTTTCCAACTTTTGCTGCTGTCGATACAGTCTGTCACTACCCTCTGGCCTCTCTGACACCTGCCTTCTTGGGGCAGTCAGGGTGAGAGTGCCAGTAGCACACAAACCTACCAGAAAAAGCAAACGTGCAACAGCGGCGGCAGCAATCAGTCCTCCCAAAAGTCTTTTCGGGTGGCTGATCCCAGTCATCTCCTTCTGAGTGACTGTTGCCTTTCTAAGCTGGCGCAGCGTGTACATGGTGTCTTTCTCAGTATGCCATGTGGCATCTTGGGCACCAACATCCTGGAAATCTGGGGAGATCTGACACAGCTGCTGATGCTGCTCCTCCATTTCCAGGGCATCTGCTTTTTCGATTTGTTCATGCCTGTGCTCTAGGAACCCTGCAGGGGGCGGTGCAGCGGTGGAGCATGCCTGACCCTCGGCTGAGTGGTCATCTGGAGCACCTGAGTGATCTGAGATTGTTACCCCATTCTCACTGTTCCGGTCCACCCTGCACACTTCCTGATTGAGGAATCCCTCTATCGGCATGTTCACAATCGTTCGCTGGGCGTGGGTGTAGGACACCTGCTCGCTCCCCCCTTCCCTCGCTAGGGGTTCAGGGAGCTGCCCCAGCACTGGGATAGCTAGTTCACTGTCTTCGAACTTGCTATCACCCACCAGGCCCATGTCAGTACAGGCGGGGATTCTGACACCCCTCTTTGCGATGTCCTGCACTGGCAGGCGGGTGGCTTGACCATCCAGCTCCAGTCTGGGTGAACCACTGTTGGTCAGACTCAGACTGACAGACTGAGCTGGTGGCTGTAAGAAAACCGGCTCGGCTTTCATTCCCTGTCCCTTCTGGGGGACTGGGTGTGTTGGCAACCCTGCTGTCGAGGCAGGAACAATCAGGTCAGTCTCACTCACTACCTGGTAGTTGTGAGAAATAATGTTACCTGACTGCAGGTTCCCTGGGTCACAGCAGAGGGAATCGGCATCTGGGATCAGGTGTGTCCACAGCGCAGTAGTCTCAGCGTCCAGCTGGACCTCCTGTCTAACCTGTGAATGTTGCACCAGGGGCACCTGGCGGTGGCCCTGTGACAGCTGCTCAAGCAGATCCTCACTAATAGAGGACCTCTCAGGGCTAAGGGCGAGGGCTACATCACCAACCTGCTCTCCTGCCATCTGGATCCCTTCCACCACTGCAGGGTGGTGGTCCTGACCCCTCTTGGGTGCCAGGGTGCACAGGGAAAGCTCCTTTTCATCGCCAGGTGGGGAGATCTGCTCCTCTTTAGGGATGTAAAAGGTGTGTGCTTTACCTGGTGGATCAGGCGGCTGCTTGGAGCACCGCTCCTGTGGCAGGGAGGCTGTTGTGACCTCAGCCGGGACACGACTTCCCTGTATATCCGGGGAACAAGAAAATATTTTTATTTCTTGTCCAGAGGGAACAGAAGGAATCTTCACATAGGCCTCTGTGTTCGGTGGGCACTGTGTGAGCACAGTCTGCCTCTTGGCCCCCCTTTCCTTCTGTACAGAAGGCTTAGGAGCCTTGACCTGTTTCCACACTTTGCCTTTCTGGTGATCCACCAAAGGTTCCTCTCTGAGTCGCATGCCCTTTTCTTTTTCAACCCGTTTGAGCTTGCCGTGTGACATCAAACACCTTTCAACCTCAGTGTCAATCAGTGTCTCACTGGGTAAGACATCTCCCATGGCAGCCTTGAGGTAAAAGCTTCCTGCTTTTCCTCTCTGTTTTACTGCCTGCTCTGTGACTTCAGGGGTGGAGTCAGCACTCGCTTGGGAGTGGCCGACCTCATCCAGGCAGGAACCCTTCCGCTCAATCAGATAGACTGAGGGAGTGGGAGGGGGCGGGTCTCCGCCTCCTCCAGTGGAGAGTATCAGCTCATTCACGCTTCCGGCAGCCTTGGGGAGCGGTTGTCCCTGTCCTAATAAAGCTTGTTCAAGCCTGGCCAGGCGGGTGGCTACTGAATCCTTTTGTTCAGCTTTTTCTAGCCCTTTCCCTCCCCCGGTGTTCTCATGGCACTTAGGACGCTGGGTGCGGTCCTGTGTGCCTGCTTTGGAACGGGGCTTAGCCAGCTCAGGAGCCTGTGCTCCTTCGAGCAGGGGGGAATTAACCCTGCTGGCTCTGACGGCGAACACAGTCGCTTTAGCAGCTTTTTGCTCAGAGCGACTTTGGACATCATACTCCCAGGCTTTCTGCACGAATCTCTTAATATCAGTCACTTTCATGGTCTGTGCATCTGTATGCATTAAGATCATCTTTCTGACTGATGGGTGGAGATTCGCAATGAATAAACCCTTGAAATGTATGTTCTCTTCGCAACCCTCATCATTTCGCCCTGCAAAATAAGTTCGTCTAAGTCTCTCGTAATATTCGCGAGGGGACTCTGCTCTCTCGTGCTTAATGTTAAGGGCGGCGGCTATCGCGGCAGTCGGGTCAATAAACGCACTGTATTCTTCGATAAGTGCTTGACATAGCTGCTCAAAGTCATTACAGACTTCTTTCATCTGCCTAGCCATCCACTCATGTACAGCTCTGCTGGTAGTTTTCCTGACCAGAAACACTTTCTCCTGTTCTGTGGCGTTTGGCAGGAACTGCAGGTTATACCTGAGGTCTTGAATATAACTCTCGATATTATTCTCTGACACTGCGGGGTCAAATCTCTCTATGTCCTTCGCTAGCTCTCTCAATGAATGGAGATTTATTCTTCTAGCTTCTCCGCTGACGGAGATATGGAAGAGATCGTGGTCAGACTTGTCGCTGCTAGAGAGAGTGCTTAATAGCGACTCGAATTCAGACCTTTTAGCAACCATCGTTAAACTTAAAGAGTATTACTTTTAAGTACGAAATCACAGTTTTACCATAGAAAACCACAAGATCAAGTATGCAATCAACCCGGTAGATTGCAAAAGATCACAAAACAATCAAGCACTGCTTAAAGAGCAAGGGGAACTTTTTTCCTTTCGGCTTTCAGCACACTGTATTGTCGTGTATGAAACCCGTGGCGTTTTATATGAATTATTCCGCTTGGTTGATTCATTTCAGTCTTGCCACGCCCACCCAGGGACGCCAAATAAATGTAGTGTTTCATAGCCGTTCAGGGACGCCAAATATGTAATCATAGTGGCTCTCTGAAGGCACCAGTTCTGTAGGGTTTGGGCATTTACTGAGACAATTTTCAATTGTAGCAGTAAATCACAAAGTTGATTCTTTTGATGGCTTTAGAATCCAACCACGCGACATAACTCAAACAACGCGCACACACAGGTACTAATACACGAGGATAAATTTATTAATACATAGAATATGCCTTAAACCTAACAGATCTTATCGAGAGGGTTATCAGAATACAAAAGATATATATTCAATCAGTTACGAAGTGTTACACATCAAGAGGACATACGTTCAGTATATCATTCATTAAGACCGTTTCGTAAAGTGAACTTGGTTACAACTTCTACATTAGATACTCAAAACAAGTACATAACTCTTAGGAATTAAATTGATATCAACTGGTTGGGATAGCAATTGAATTCTCGAGCTGTAATGCATTGAAGTTGAATACTCATCCAATTTCTGGGGATTCAGATCTCCTGCGGGCACAAAGAAACAGTTGCAGGCTGTTGCTGTCCAATCCGCGCTCTCTGGCTCCGTGCCAGGCTGTGCTGTGCGGCTTGCGACGGTGCGCTGCTGATGCTCACTGACCGGCTAGTTAGTGTTGGCTTTAACTAGCAAAGTTTGTGCACAGGAGAAAAGATGACTGTGGGTCCCAGCAAGTCAGGAAGAGGACCGGTTCGTTCCTGATGAAGACTAGTTCTGAATAGTGATTCAGCTGTCCACAGTTCCGATCTGTTCACGAGGCCTGCTGCTGGTTACTCTCTGGCAACCTCCACTCTAGACTCTTAGAACAAAGGAAAGTTCTGGCACTCGGACACACTGGCCGTTCCGTGGTTGTCCGGGCTGAGTCTCGGGATGGTCAGGAGGCGCGCTGCGAGAATGTCCTGCCCTTGGGAGCCTTCTGCTCCTGGGCCGTCCTGCCCTGGAATTCTCCTTTGAATTCCCTTTAGAACAGTCCACAGAATCCTCTCCAGAATCTTACTGAATCTCCCGAATCTGAATCTTGTTGAATCTTTCAGGCTCTCTGTGTTGCCTGTTTTTACCTGGAGGAACTTCAGCTCGTTGATTGGCTGAAAGTTCCATGGGCATCAGAGTCCCACGTGGGTTACTCAGCCCTACCAGTCCCTGATTGGTTGATCAAGGTGAGATATGAGTCACTTAGTCCTGACACTTAGTAATGCAGTCCAGATGTCCATCCGGCACTCCCTAGACTGATAGGCGCCAGTGGATGACCATTGATCATGATAGCCAGACTTAGCTAAGTGCATCCCCCTTTGGGAGCTGTCCTAGGAAACCTTAAATCATCTTGCATGAATAGTTTCTCTGTGGCTGCACCACAGAGATGAACAGAGAAATGGGGCCTCATTTGGGAAGCTCAGAAACACTTAATTCTGCCTTATTATTAAGCCTCGCCGCTACACATCAGAAAGTGAAGTGTTATTTGATTTAATTGAAGATTTTATGTTACAAAACAAAATGATGTTATTTTTGAATGGGTGACGAGTATACGTCTAATATGCTTTCAGGAGAAGTGTTCTGCCAGGTTTGTTGGTACATGAAGTAAGGCTACTAACAAAAACAGCATCCTCTTGTTTTGAGGCATTCAGTTTACCTTGCATTGGTTTGTCACCACTGGAAGATTAACTGGCAGAGATTAAAATGGTTTTAAATAAATTCTCCTCTAAGAAATGCAAGTCAAAGCCCCAACTGCAGCATTTGGCAGGGAAATTAAATTTTGCAGCTTCACTGGTCTATAGCAGGCATTTATTCTCCAGTACATCATTAATACTTTAAAATCCCTGGGCCAGAGCTCTGACGTAACTTGGCCTTCCCAAGAGTGTCAACCATGCATTCACTAGTGGCAGCCTTTAGTGATATGCTATAGTAGTAAATTATTTTGGACTAGACCATATTCCTTATTAAGGATTTACATGGAAGCTTTATTTAAAATGTGGGAAATAAAAATTTGGAAGATGATTGACTGTTTTTGATGAAGCCTGCTTAAATGACCTTCTGATAGATTACATATACTGTAGGTCAACCATACTACAGAATCAAAAGGTATGAAGTTTAAAACAGAACAAAACAGAATTTAAGCAGGCTGTGTCCAGTATATAACCTAAGATGAAGGTCATCAAAACGAAATACTGCACAAGCAAAGCCCACGCAACAGACTTCAATGCTCACTTAATGTGATTCAACAAGCTATTCCAATACTATTCACTCAAATTGAGCTATTCACTCAAATACATGAACGCCTCACATGGTATTCACTCAAAAGACAGCCACATGCTTCACTGCAGTCACCTGGCCAAACACAAAAGAGCAAGTGTCCTTTACCAGCGGCCTTTGGTGGAGCTAAAAGGGTTTAATATCACTATGTCAAAGTGAAGGGATAAAGCATAAAAAGGGAATGTAGTTCCTGCAGTTCCAAGATGAGCATATGTGTTTCCTGATCTCCTGCCTGGCTCTTTAAACCTTTTTTTTATTCTAAATTTTGCATTAATGTTTTTTTTAATATTTCATTAGTGCTGTAGGTCAAACTTGTATCCTATTTTGATTTTCTTCCATACATTTGAAAATATTGGAGGTTTCAAAACACCATCTCCTCTTCATTGCACTCAATCTTGAATTTGTTCTGCTCCTGTATGTATCTCTTCCATTCCTTTTGTGCCCCAAGGGCTCATTTTCTACATCCTTTCTCATGATCTGCTGTTTCTGTATCTTCTTCGGTTGTCTGAAAGATCCCTTGAGGACCACAGCCATTGCCAGGCCTGGTTGTTTGCTTTTTAAATTTACTTGCCTGTTCAGGGTAATTAAAATGCACAGGGCTTATTTCTGATGTTTTAGGATAGTTTCTCTCACGTTTCAGTTCTGTCGTAGTGACAGACACCTTATAAGTGGGTAGATGCTGTGAACACTAAACAACTTTATCCGTGACCTGACCCGGGGATCTCCAACCAGCATAACTACAGTAGACGTGAACTTGAGTGTCGTGGAGACACTCGGCATGTAACTGCGCAAGCCATCTGTGTTTAACCCTGGATACTGGCCCATCTTGGCTAAAAGGGGAGAATGTTAAATGGTTCCTATGCTGTATGTCATGAGTCATAATCCCTGTTGGTATAACTAGAATACCCTCTAACGAAGGTTTCTTCTTTTACCTTAGGAAACTTTAATAATCTAACTGTTTTTCAGCCCTTTAAATAATTTTGACTTTTTTTGGTGAAGCTTATTGTAAACGTGAATAATTGCTTTGGAAGGAAACAATTTTAAAATATATTTTTGGCCTAGGTCCTTTCTGAAAAGTGCAAATTTATTGTACATAAGAAACCTTTTTCAATATTTATGGTACAAGAATGCCTTTAATTCTAGAGGTTATGAAGGTTATCCTCTAAGCTTTTAAGGCATACTATTTAAGGCATATACAGTATATGTGTAAAATGGTAAAAAAAACAAAGATCATACCAATTTCTAACCCTTTTCAAACTCCCATTTTAGTCCAGACTTAACCTACAATTTTGTAGCCACTTGTGTGCATCTGTAGGTTGTCTTCCTTAAGAACTTAACTTTGATTGTATTAGTATAGGGGTGCCCAACCATTTTAATGTAAGATCTACTTTTTCATTTGCCAGTCCAGCGCAATCTACCAGTGTGAATTTGAAGCTCTGATATAGGAAAAACAGACTGTGGACACATCAGTACAATAACGATACCCATCACTAAAATGACAGCAAATAAAAGAAAGTGACTCATACTACAGTGAACAAGTATTGTTCCTCATTTTAGAAGAAAGAATATCCTACCTTAATGTGAGCATTGGCATTGAGAAGCTTACTTGAAAACACTTGTAATTGTTTTTAACGTATTGACACTGCTCACACTGCTGATCATGTCGATTACATTTTTATTGTGTCCCTGCAGCTTGACATTCAGTTCATTCAGCAGTTCAGTCAAGTTTGTGAGGAATGCTAAATCCAGAAGCCACTGGTCATCCTCTAATTGGGCATATTCACCATGTTTAGATGACTTGAGAAACTCCTTGATTTCAGGTAACAGCTGTCAAAAATGTTTGTTTTTGAAATCTCCAAACAACAAGTCAGCAGCCTCAGCAAATGCTTTTTTTATTACTTCTCGATCCATGAATCACTTTTTGTGTTTAGCCAGGACGTGACTCACACAGAACGATGCAATGATTGCCGCTTTCCTTCTTGTATTACTACTACTAATACTAATTACGAATACTATTAGGCCTCATGAAAACCGACTGCTGCTAATTGAGATTTAAATTTTTCCACTTTTATTTTCCCTAACCTACTTTTAGCGGGAAAGTCCACATCATACGTTTTGTGTGCAGTTTTGAACTGTTGTACATTTCCCTTTTTTGCGTAGATGCTAGCATTGCAGATTTAAATGCAATAGTACAAAAAATAATAATGTAACGCTCCGGGGTTCACGTGGGTATGAGCCCTCGACCCTCTGCTGCATCAGGTCAGCCGCTCACCATCGAGGACTCGAACCCGGGCCTCCAGTTTCACTCAACAGAGACCCAGCCACTTGAGCTTAAGGAAAATCTCCCATCAGCCCAGCGGCTGTGGTCCCTGCTATTCACAGGGAAGGGCGGTGACATCACTGCGCTGGTAAGCCGGCTCTCACAACCAATGGTGGCCGTATGCGTTACACTCTCCCCCGCTTAATTTGCCATCCTCAGGGAAGGGCTATCCCATCCCGCTGCTGACACCAATGTAACGCTCCGGGGTTCACGTGGGTATGCGCCCTCGCCTCTGCTGCCTCAGGTCGGCCCCCCACCACGCTCCTATTCCTTGTGGTAACAATAAGTTTTCGTCTCCTTGCTTCATCATTTTCGGAGCTCCTGTAGCCTTTTTTTCCCCAGCGTCAGCCAGCACTCAGGGAAGAGACTTCTACAACCCATTCGACAAGGGTTCAACACACACAAGGGCAGTAAAATGTATGACATTACATGCACAGATCTGAATAAATTTTTAGGCTATCGAAAAAATAAATAGTCAAAAAGCCCATTTATTTTTTATTTATCTCTTGCGAGAGATCAACTGGTAGATCGCGATCGACTAGATCGACCTGTATTAGTGGATAAGTAATGGGCATTATCTCTGCCTTTACCTGTTCATCATCTTCTCTGTCTTTTTCTGTTGTAAAAAATAAAATACTGAGGTATGAAGTACAATTTATTAAGCCAGACAATATGCACAGCAGTTCAGTAAATAATGATTTCCCTAGATAGTCTTTAAAGATTGTTTCTTGGTTGTGAGTTCAGACTTCATGAATTTTGATAAAGAAAACAAAACAAAATGGCTGTCTATCACACATGATCATGTTTCTGTTGGTGGTTAATAAAACGAATAGTGTCATGTTCATTTGTGCCTTGTCAGTTTCTCCATGATAGCCTTAGTCCAGACGCACTGCGGTCTGTTTACTCCTCTGTAATGACATCAAGCTGTTTTTTGAAAATGAAGTAGCACTGATTCATTGCAGTAATAAAGGAATAAGGTCTGTACATGGATGGATGGATCATGGATAAATGAGTAGGGAGAAATACAGATGTGGTAGATTCCATAAATATCTTTTGTTTACAGGCAGATTGATACAAAGAAGGCTTACAGTATGATGCCGGTGTCTAGCTGTCTTTTATTTACAAAAAGTACCAACTTTAGGTTTAAAGACTTTTTGCACTCACTTTACCCTGTACTGTATATCACGACAGGGCTCCTGGAAACAGGATCTAGTGATTTTATCATACATTACCATTTGTGTTCTACTGTAGCATTCAGACTTTGCAAATACAAAGATACGCTTATTTTGTACATTTGAAATTTTATTAGTTTTTTAAAGGTTTTAGGGATTACCTGTGTCAGGTTTTGTTGCATATGTACTGTAAGTAAACATGCTATGAGAGATTCCGAAGCAAGTTTTCTGCTCTTTGTACTGTATATATGATGCAAACAGTGATGTAGTAATTGCAAAGAGGCATCAGTGGCTAAAATAATGCAGCTATAAAGCTTACTATTGAGATTTATTTTTCTGAATTTCATCATCACTAAGCTGATGATGATTTGTTAATTGATGTAAACGTATGGAGAATAATGCTGCAAGCCTGTATGAATATGGTGGTACAGTATACATTTGGAACTTTCATGCATGTAGGTTAAAATCTTGAATTTCTCCCTGTAGTCTGGTAAAGGGTTACGGTTACACTCAACATTTTCAGATTTATATGTAGTAAACAGCATACTATTATATAAATATGGACTGGTGTGAACAATTTTCATAAAATTGTCATTTGTTTTATTTAGCTACACAGTTCTTTTAGAATACATTGTCAGGTGAAACTTCTTTTTAGCATTTCTGTTCTGTAGCGGTTTTTGAAAGTACTGTGCATTTACGTGAACAGTTGAAGTAAAGTTCAGTAAAGAAAAATGGCTCAGTGCACAGCCTTCCAAATAATAGCAAAACTCTTCATTTCAATCTTTCTCATTGGCCCTCTACCTTGCAGATCCTGATGCCTGTTACCGTGCCTTACAGCTAAGCCCACAGAAACCTGCAGGGAGCATCTACCTTTTCAAAAGCTTTTTTTTCTGCCCCACTTTTGCAACTGACACTTTCTTGTCGTTTGCAGTGGTTGTGTTAACTGACATGCACAAAAACCTCAGAGCATGTGATGGGGTGGGGAGATGAAGAGATAAAAAAATCCCTAACTATAAAAGTAGCGAGAAGGATTTCACTTTCTATGGTTTAGATTTTGAATCCTCATAATAATTCTACACAGGAACTGACATCTTACTGCGCCCATGTTATCTGGAGGCCATTCATGGTATATATGTTTTTTATCTTTTATTTAGCTCATTGTGCTGTGAAATAATCAGTTTAACTGATAAAGAGAAGTAAGACTTCTTTTTGTAAAAATGATTGATGTCATTAAGAACCTATAGTATCGCACAATCCTGTACTGTATATAATTTTTCCAAACTCCTTTCTTTGCAATATTCAGTGTATGCCAGGCTGTCAGTTCAGATTCAGAAAACAGGCACAAAAGCTGTAATGTCTTATCTAACCAGCATGAACTACTTAGTTTCTCATACTAAAAAAAGATAAAGTCACAGAACACAAAGCGATATACAAAGATTGTTCTGCTTCCATGATGTCTCATTCCCGGTCTCTTTTGATTGTCTGTGAAAGCACTTTGAACACCTGTGAAAAAAAACAAAGAAAAGTTAGTTTTAACTCTGGAAAAGAACTAATCTTTCAGAATTGTAAGCTTGTGTGAATATCTCTATTTAGAATAGTAAGATAATACTCATCATAATACACTTCAGCTCTTAGATGGGTAAACATTGAAGAAATATGCTACATAGAATTGGAGCACAATGATTGCTTGTAATTTTAGAAGCTAAAATTTTGTTTTTGTCACGATCGTAAACCCCTCCTCTTAAGGACGCCCCAGCCCTTCCTTGTTCAGTACTCATCTCCCACACCTGCCTCCAGTTTCAGCCCCCCCTTGCTATATAAGCCAGACGTTCCTACCTATCGGGGCTCAGCTTTGGAAGATGGATGCCTGGAAGCCCACCTACCCGTGAGTCCAGGAGCAACTCGACGGCATAGGCTTCATCGCGGCGTCCTGACCTACTGAGTCCAGGATTAGGGAGCGTCTGGTCCCGTTACCCCCTTTTATTCCCCCGACCCTCCGCCGGATCCCGCTCAGGCTTTTAACTCTGTTTGTCTATCAGGATGGATTACCCGGTCTTGGACATTTGCTTCATTCATGGACTTGCCTCGGACTCCCTTGGACTGTTTGCCTCGGCCACACCTCCCCCGAACACCAGGGCACCATGGACACGCCCCCTGTTTTCATTCCCGACTCCTGCATGCCTTTTTTTCCCGTGTTCTCTTCACTCCCCACCGGATTGTGTTGTCTGCATAGGGTCCTGAAAGAACGCTTCGTGACAGTTTTTTGCATGGCTATTGTTCACACAGCTCAGGTTATTTTTGTAGATTTTTAACTCTCCCTTTCTCCAAACTTCCCTTATGCTGGTGTCACACATCGTCATTTACATAATCGCAAGAAAATCACAGAGAGCTGTAGAGAGCCACAGCGTGCACCCATTACCGTCAGTTGTGTAGTGTGACTCCCCCAGCGATTCAGTCATAGCGCTCTTAACAGCCACTATGACTCTCTGCAACTCGCTACGAGAAAATCAAACTGATTTGTCATTAAATTTGACATGCTCTCCGACTAGAAGTCGTGTCGAGTCATGTAGTGTGAAGCCAGCTTTAAAGGCAGAACACCAACTGACCCTTTCTACAGCAGTTCCTGAACCTCACAACCATCCCCAATAACATTTGAAAAGAACAGTATCCAATGAATATGTGAAAGTCTAAAATTCTCTCCCTCACACAAATCCTTTAGAGCTCCTAGTCTGTCACATAATTCTTTATCCATGTGGGTGGCTGTTTAGCTCTGTGAGATCAGTGAATAGTTGTAGTTTTCCACCATAGTAGGGAACTTTGAGGCAAGTAAAGAAGGTGTACTCCCCTCATATTGCACTTCTGTGGGTACAAGAACATTTCACATGTCCACATGCCAACATGATCCGTTGTGCAGACAACTGACCCCAACGTGTTGACGATTTGTAAGGATTCTGATTGTAGAGGCTGCACCTGGCTCTTATACTGAGGTAGCCAGATGTCTATGGGCTCCACAGGTTTGCTGGCTCACCTGGGAGAGGAATGAATATTGAAGGCAGAAGAAAAAATAATAATTGCTTTTGTCTGATCCTGGGTTCCTCTTTGTCATAATATGTGTGTCACAGCCTTCTCTTGCTATACCCCAAAGCTCTGCAATTCTAGCCCCTGGGATATCAGAGAGTCACCTTCCCTGAGCACTTTCAAATCTAGACTCAAAAACTTAATCAGAAGGGCTTTTACTTAATTGATGTCTGTGTCTTTGCATTTTCTACAACACTCCAAACGCAAAAAAATGTATTGTATTCTTTTATCTCTTATCATTGTTTTTTTGCTGTAAAATTCTTTAAGAAGCTACTGTCAAGGACTCTATATAATATAAAGTTTCTTTATTGTTATTCCTCTATATTATTCCATTATTCTTCTGAATGTGTAAAACAATATACAGACTCCACACAGTGTCCCATACCAGATTTCAAGCCAGGACTCAAAAATGGTGAGACAGCAGTGCTGACCACTACATCAGCCCATTTGTCATTTATGTTGCTGTTTTTTTATATTTTAGTAATAAGTAGAACTACAAGCAGTAGTTCTAGTTATTGTCATTGTCAACGTCATTGTAATGAAATATAGTAGGGAAAAAAAGATTCCAGGGAACTTGCTATGAATGTTAGTTACGAGGATGTATCGAATAGTGTGTCTCTCTGGCTCTCTAGATTTCATATTAAAGCAGTTTCTTTTTCTTTTTGCTAAGATCTTACATTAGAGACGACCACCCTGTGGTTTTGTTTTTTGCTGATTTCCTTCTTCCAGCTGACTGCTTACTGCCTTCTGTCATGTTACCCACTCTTGTCTGGTTCTGCCCACACCCTGCTGTGACCCAGGACAGACTCAGGTGTCTCGCTGGGGCGTAAGCTCATGCACTGGTTCAGCTTGACAAATCACCCCGTGGCAAAGAGCCGGCATGATTATCACATGGCCAGGAACAGGTCAAGTATGACGATGGAAACGGGGAACAAGTACAGTAGCACAACCTAGATTCCTATGAAGGACCCTCACATAACTGCTCTCACAAAACATATTAAAAATCTGCTGTGTATCCGCCGTTTTGCAAAGCTTTGTGTATTTTTTGTTTTGGTTGAATATAATGCAGGTGTGAGTGCGGTCAGTCACTTTCTGATTTTCCCCAAAAGAGGAGATACAGTAGCTGTAAACGACTGCTTGTACAACTACTGTTGGTAAAACTTCTTAATAGGAAATTTCTGTTTTGTGTTCATTTTTATCATTTTTATAATAAAGTGTACATAAACAGGAGTAGTACTAATTACATATGCAGTACTAAGATAGGTTTGAAGAATGAAAAAATTGAAGTGGGCTGTCGTGGTTTTGAAAGATTAGTAACTTTGAAGTGAATTGTTTGAATATTGCTGAAATCCCAGATAGAAGACTATGTTTAAGTATGCAAAATTATGCTGGTAAATCTTTTTAATATTAGGTTTTATTAATACAACTGTAGGCTATGTCAATAAACTTCCAGCAATGTACCTTAGGTTTGTGTGAAATTATTGAATAATCCACCAAGAGACAGTTGGCAGCCAAAAATAATTACCTGCTAGCAGAAAATAATGAAGGTTTGTCTTTATGCAGCATTAAAGAACAAAGGGCATGTGGGATTATATTTACTTCTATATCAATGTACAATGTGAATATCCCAGATATTGTAGCTTATTTGATAAAACTAATTTGTGCTTGTGGGTGTTGTTAGGAAATTAGCAAGTTGTACAGCCTTTGGAGATATTTTCCAGTCTGTTTTTTGAAAGGGTCAATCCAGGGACTGTAAAATAATAACATAAGATTATAAGAAAGTTTACAACTGAGAGGTGTCTATTCAGTCCATCTGGCCCATTTGGTAATTAGTAGGTAATTGATCCAAGGATCTCATCCAGCAGTTTATTAAAAGAACCCGGGGTATCAGCCTCAACAGCGTTGCTGGGTAGCCTGTGCCATACTCTCACAACTTACTGGGTAAAGAACTGCCTCCTGGTCTCAGTTAAATACACTTTCCCATCGTGCAGTTCTATGCAGATTATTATTAAAGTGTCAAGACACTCTTCTGATATTCCCTTGGCAATCTGTAATTTTTTAATCTTCAGTATTTCTACTTCAATAACATATATGCACATCAATAAAAATAAGCATGATAGCAATAAAGAGTTTTAGAAATTCAGTACTGTTAGTATTTAGCTGTCCTAGAGGGATTTTTGTGCCTACTCCATTGAGTGCTGTCGTTTTTCTTGTACAGTATAAAAACCTGATGACTGCAGAGAGTGGCAGGTGCAACACAGAAGGCATGTTAACACAATCCTTTTCTGCACTGATGTGCCATGCCATACTAATTAATACGCTTACCTGGCAACCTGGTTTTGAAGTTGAATAGCCTAGCGTCCTTTACAAGTAACTTCACACACAGAATGTGTTCAAATAAAAGGGGAAAAAAACATTATTTATCAACTAAAAACGTCAGTTCATTAAACTCAGTTAGGAACACACAAGAGAAGAAGAAGTTGGAGTGCAGCTCAGTGCTTCCAATTAAATACTAACTTTCACAACTTCCCCACTTGTAATACATTCAAAGCAGGACCTTTGTGGTCTTTGAAGACAGTGAGTCTGTGTAGGCTGTCTTCACTCAACGTCATATTATCTTCTGATTTACATTAAAAGCTGTAGCCTATAGGGCTACCTGTATCAACATGGGGTTTGAATCAGATTACAGAGGTATCTCAGCCCTGAGGTGCTTGGGCCTGAGGTAAAACAATGTATTTTGAAGATCACAGCAATTGCCCCATCCTGACATTGAAATCAGGGTCATATTTTATATAACTCTAGGTCTCAAGTTTATAATGTGAGCTTGTTGCTTGGGAAGAATGTATATAAATTAAATCTGGAAGTCAGAAACCTTCCCTCCAAATTTCAAAGGAAGCCAGAAGTTTGAAAACATGAACTCCACCTCCACTATAAAGCAACCCTTAATGATGAAGCTTTTTTTGTGCCTAACATGAACCACATAATGAAAGTAATGTTAATTGGATTCAATGCATCTGGGAGCCAAGAATTAAATCAGAAGTGGAAGAATAGCAGAATGCATTTAAATGAGGACACAGCTTATTTCAACTTACTTCAACTAGTGCTGAAAAGTATACCTAATAAGGAAAATTTGACTTATGGAAATAGATTGCTGAAATGTCTGAGGGAAAAGACATTTGAACATTTTTGAATTCTCTGCAAAAATAAATTTACACTGTAAAGATATAGTTCAGAATCACACACATGCAAAGCAAAAGCCTAGCAAATGTTGTTGGTTCCAAAACTTATTTGTTGCATTTTTAATGCCTCACAATATTAATGTGTATGTACCGTCTATTAAATATATATATATATCCTTGCATGTGGCACTGTCCTTTTATATCAGGCATTGCCCATACTGTTCAGACATCATCTCTTTGTTCTTCTGTAAGATTTGGAACTTCACTGATTCCTGATTAATCAGTTTCCCCTCTCCTGCTGATATGTGCCTTTTACTATCAACAATTTCATGCATGAGATCAGATAATTTTATTAATTGCTATTCATGCAGAATACTTCAAATAGGCTTACATTTAAAACTGACAGGCTGCAAAGTTTAAGTGTAATTATTTTAAAATGCAGGGATGACAATATGCCAACATTTGCATATTTTAGCTTCTTAAATGCTTAAGAAAAAAACATTGGAAGGGAATAATGAATGAGCTTCAGTGTGATTTTTAAGCAGTGTCGAACCTTATTTGAAATTGTAAAAAATGAAAAAGGAAAAATAAAATGTTCTGGTTTTACAAAGGGGAATCAGAACTTCAAAGGTGATACTACCAATACACTGTACAGTGACAAAAAGAATGACTAATTATATATATAGCTTTTTAAAACTTTTTTCAGGTCTAAAAAGTAGTTTAGATTTCCAAAATAAACACCACACCCCCAACCCAAAAATGTCCCTCTCCCATCTTGAGTCAGCCGCATTGGTACACCCCAACAAGTTTCTACCACAGGACTACTAAAATAGCCAGACGGCGATAGTGGAAACCCCAGGCAATAAGGCTTTGACTGCATCAGCAGCGACACTCCAAACCTCCACTGCCCCCCCTCCAGCACCAAACAATGGAGCAGTGGAGAGCTCCATATAAATGATACCAAGACCAAGTCCAGAATACAATTATATCAAGCGAGGGAATGTACAGGCTCCCAGCATGTTTTTATCTACAGCCGAGCCAGCCAACCAGATCCATTTTAGCTGCTGTTGGAGATCTGGGGTACATTGAACTGGTGACGAAAGACGGATTTGGCTTCCACCATACAGTCTAATAGGCGTCACAATGTCCAATGTTACACCTGAGATAAAACTTCCACACAGGCTTGAAAAAGTCAGAAATAACTGACACCACTATCATTCTGACAGACAACGGACTTAAAAGAATAGAAAATTGTGGACGTTTTTTTTTTTAAATGGCCTTCATCCACATTTGACTTCACTTGTTAATAATTGCATTTTTCATTTCAATATAAAAGCATCAAGCAGTTCAATAACAGTATATCCTGTTCCACAGTAATGTGCAATTTGCTTTTGTTGGGAAGGGAAAGGTCACAGTGAAAAGTCATGGGATGGTCAAAAAGTCATGGGAAAAAGTCACCTACTCACAATATACTGTAGCTGATAGAGATGATACAAGTGAGTGAAAGAGTATGCCTTAACAGGCAAAAAGATACCTGGTTTTGTATTAATGAAACTGACAACATTTACCAATAAAGAGCAGCATGTGATCTAATGGGGGCCAGTGACTACTGTTTATTCAGCATCACTATTTTATTGAAGACTATATAAATATTGTGTTTGTTTTCATTGGTAGTTTGTAATTAACAGTTGTTCAAATAAACGTAATTCAATCAACTATTAAATCTACAGATGAATTATAAATTGCTTTCCAACTACTGATTTGCCACTATTAAATTTGTTTAAATTAAAAACAAATTGTTGCATATTAGGTTAAAGTACCCACTCTCAGAGTAGTATACTGTGACAGATATACAGTATACTGACCCCATTATGCAGGAACTGTAGCCAGCTAAACCACTTTGCAACTTTAAGGTGCTAAGACCCTTCTTCCTGCAACAGGTCGTAACCCCCAGAACCACCAGTGCACCCACAGACCACCACAACATAGTTATACTACATAATTGCAGTTTTTATTCCTCTAATAACTACAATAAAAGATAGTTCAGGTGGGTAGCTACGTCAGTATGCGTAGGTTGCAAAGGAACAAGTAATAGGTTTATTCCAAGCTGAAAAGAGAAGAAAGTAAAACACAACATTTCGGCCGTGGAGCCTTCTTCAGGTGTGAAGAAGGCTCCTGAAGAAGGCTCTACGGCTGAAATGTTGTGTTTTCTTTCTTCTCTTTTCAGCATTGAATACACCTATTACTTGTTCCTTTACAATAAAAGATGACTGTCTTCTCAACTAAAACAAACAGGAGAAAAATACTCTCTGCAAGAGACACACCCACAGATGTATGAGCTTCATAGTCACTAGAAACCAAACTAGTAGTCCAGAAAAAAACAGTAGCACCACATTCTCCTGAATCAGCTAATGCTCTGCTGTCCTGACGTACCTCTATCCACTGCACTGATGAATGAGACAAAACTCTGCTTAGTTCTTCAGTTGCATAATAGCATCCTTTTCTGTCATGCCCAGTACACCTAGAGGGTGCTCTACTTCTGTCCTGTTCCTAGTTCCCTGTGATTATTCATGTCTTTCTGGTGTGTCTTGTTGTGTTGCCTATTTACTTCCTGCTTCTGCTCTGCTCCTCGCTCAGCATTGACGTTCAGATGTCCTGAGACCCGCCTAGCACCAGGTCGCTCCTGTCCGTGGCCTGAGGGCATAGGTTTCTATACGGCATTTCCTGAACAGCTGAGCCCGGGCTAACCCCCATCTCGCCGCTACGCATAGGGTCTTTATCGGTCTCCTGCCATTCCACGGTTCGTCCTTTCAGACATCCGTGACATTTTCCTTTCCATCGGTTAAGGAAAAGTGATGGAGAGGGGTTAAGGCAGACCTAACAAGTGGGGTCTAATTAAGGAACTGACTGTATGCAGTTGACCAGACATCATGGTTCAATGTCCCTCCCTTCCTTCTTTATTCCTTATGCTTCCTGTCCCCCAGTTCACCTGGTTCAACACCCCCACACAATCGAATTTGTCACCACTGACAGCGTGGTAGTTGATGGATGTCTAGGCAGACAGTGCGTTGTTCAATCTTTGTTGATTGTTACCTGCCACACAGTTTATGCAGGGAAGACTTGGAGGCATTAGTTAAAGATAAGCAGAGACAAACAACACACCAAACCCTGACAAAAAAACAATGGCCACTGTATGCATACTTAAAATATAGTCTCCAAGCCACTGCCCCACATCCACTTTTGTATCTCTGTGACACATACATAGCAAAAATGGTGGCCAGTTTCTAATAAAGATGTTGGCAGTGCAAATTATATTCTAGTCTAGTATTATAATTTATTGGATGGAGGCAAAGGCCCCATTGTCAGGGAATATTAATGAGGATGTTATGCAGAAAAACCAGGACGATCTCCAGAGGTGTAGTCGATATACAGTCCAAGGTCCAAAAGCCAAAGGTAAACAAACCGGTGCAAAAGTACAATATCAGAAGTGGGGCCGGAAGCCGAGAGTCAAAGCCAGAACGATAATCTAAGTACCAAAACAAAACCAGGAGACATAGACGGAGAACAAACCAGGGTCAGGTAGCCAAAAACCAAGAAGTCATAAATTGCGAGAAGTCGAGGTAGCTCTAACCAGGACAACCTAATACTGAGCACAGGGGAGAGTGTGAAGCAGCATTAAATAGGCTGGTGTAAGTGGGCTAATTGGGAACCATGCTGTTATGCGAGGTGGAATGACAAGTCCTCCGGGGGCTTGGCATAACATCCATGTAGCAAAAAGGAAAGTATTTCTTATTTTATTGCCTTCGGAAAAAAAAAAGAAGACTTCGTTCTAAGGCTGTCCAATGAATTGACTGGATTGCTTTGTCAAGGTAATTACAAGGATATAAGCAAGAGAGATATTCCTCCAGTCAGGCAAATCACCAGGTGCTTGTGGAAAAAAGAGAGGTCTGTCACTAGGAAATTCTGAATAAGAAGGATCCCTCTGAAGCTGTGATTAGGCTCAGACATCTAGAGCTGAGAAGCACCCAAGCACTTGTTCTCAGAGCTGCTGGTATCCCAGTTTGCCAAACAGAGAAGACCTGGCTCTGGCAAAGGACTGTATTAATATTCAATGATTCAATACATAAAATTCTCTTGATTAAATCCTGCTCTTGAAGTTTTGGGCATTTAAAGATTTTTCTAAATACCAGGTCACAGTTCGATGAAACACAAAAGAAGAACTGTGAAAGAAGCATGGTTTCTTGCACAAATCTTTATTTTTTATCATTCCTACTGCAAATTAAACATAATGAAAATGTCCATATTTATTGATTTTATTGCTTTTAGCTTGCAGCTAATCAGTAATATCTGCAGGCTCTATTCACTCCATCACTGCCTTAACAATGACCCTATTTACTAATAATTTACAATCTAATTTTACATAAAAATATAAGGTCAAATTATAAAATAACATACTGTAGCAACAAGCCAACATGTAATAATACATTTGAAGCTTTAGAAACGTGTTGATTCCAGGTGTATAACTAGCCCGGTAGAGCATGAAGTTGACTTTTTAGAGCCTAGCAGAATGTTGAGGTAATTCATATTTTGTGAGATTTGTTTTTTACCTGAAGTCATTTTTTTAAGCAAAAATGATTTTAGTGCAAAGAGCTTTAGAGGGTTAAGGCATAAGGTATGCTCTATAAGAAGATTCAAGCACTAGTACAAATGAAACAAGATTGACAGTTTTTGTGGCTTTGTTCTAAAACATCTCAAAGCTGCTCCTTCTTTAAAACTCTGACCAGAGTAAAAGAAAAAAGTCTCTGAAACTAGTTTATCCATCATTTTTTGCCATAGTATTTACAGTATGTGCAATTGAAAGTAGATCATCCTATTGAATGGTACATATTAGGTGTACTGTATATGATACAGTCACAAATCAGCAGTTATTAACAAACATTTATTTTATTGAGACCATATTGTTAACACTACTTCATTTTGTAGGCTGAGTATTTAAAGATTTATCATCACTAAAAGCTTTTAGAACTTTTTAAATGCTTAATCACTTATAAATATTCATTTAACTCAACTTCAGTTATGTTAGTCCACCCACTGAAGAACATATGCACAAATTTGTAACAGCTATGGTATGTTAATTCTAAAACCAAGGGATTTTTTTTTTCTCTCCTGGGATAAAAGCTTTATCTCTTTGATTTTCTGCTAACATATTTCAAGGAATGCCACCTTACTGCTTTTCATATAAATTGCAATTGAACACATAAAAACAGAGAATGAGTATTTAATTTACTTTTATTATTGCAACTCTGAAAACAGAGCTTGTCATTCACAGGTGGAAAGCCAGGATCGGAAAATCAATTTCCCTTCTGTCAAAGTATTCTAAATTTTATAGGTTCTTTTCAAAAATAAATTCCTGGAATAAAGTTAGATTGATGTACTTAGGAAATTCATAAGTTACATGACGTGATCTAGATGTTAAGTGGAACACAAATCAAGAAGGCTTTAAAGTCCAGACCTCCTCAGACTTGGGCAAAAAAAATATATATATAAATGAAAAATCTGCAACCTCATTTTATAGGGACTGGATTCACCTAAATTATAAAAACAAAGTGGATTTTTAAACTTAACCAAATTACATACTGTATAAGATCATTAGTTTAATCATCTAGTAGAAAATAGCTTATTTATCATCAAAGCAACAGGAAAATAAAGAGTAAAGTTTTGTGCGGGTCAGTGTGGCTCTTTACACTTTGTTTTTGATGCATGGATTGATTTATTTGGATTTGGGATCTATCTGTGTAATGTAACTGTCCTCATCTACTGTATGCTTGTCTAAATGAAATGACCAGATAATTACTTGATCTGATAAATACATAGTGTACATTGAAGTACAACAGGTATCCCTGAAAGCATAAGAGAAAGACAGTTGTAAACCCTTTTTTAGAGCAGTGCAGGTTACTGGAACTTGAAAACGTTGTGGTCTTGAAATACACATAATTCTGTCCTTTTTTATTGTGTGTACTAGAATAATTTGGGCAACAATTTGAACAAAGTACTGTATTTTGTAGTGTGCGTTTTTTGTGTCTTAGCCATTAATAGCATAATTACACTAATACATTACAAGTGCTGTATTTATACCACTTGCATGACCGTAAAATGCACAATAAAAACAAATGAAAGACTTGGAGGCTCCTTAATCAGCAGCTTGAAAACAGCTAGCCCGACATGACTTTGATTTCCATTTTATACACAACATCTGTGTCACTGCCCAAATACTAGTGTTAGTCACCAGAGACACCTACATATGCAGTTTTTTCAAGACCTTACAGGAACATGAGGAGGCTGCTGGAGTGGGGGTAGTGAGATGAGCTGAAAGGTTTGAATGCATAAGGGGAGAGAATATCAGTGCCATTTTATTGAAAAGGCAAAAAAAACTAAACCCATCTGCTCAAGACTGCAAAGATGAAAAGATACTTGATAACAACCCCTAGCACAAATATACACACACCCAAGAAAGATACAGTCACAGTTATGGACGCAAAAGAAAAGCCACAGATTTTTTTTTTCTCTCCTTTTATGTTCAAAGCTTGGGGAGTGGATCCTGAAAAACCCTCAGAGGATAACAAAAGTATAGTCACTGCAGTTGAAAAGAGGCAGAGAAATGCAAAGAGAGAGAGGTGTTATAAATAACAGAGAGGAATGAGAATGCATAATTAGCTGCATTAGTAATCTCTCAATCTTGATAGTGTGATTATTACTAAGACCACTTGTGTATTCACCGTTCTGTCGCATCAAAAGCTATCAAGGCTGGATGGTGGAAGAAACACATTGTAATCTCATGCTCATTTCTTAAAATTATCACACTATGTGCCATAAATTGTCAACACAATGCAGAACATTTTTCTCCACATTAAAACACTGTTTACAGAGCTCAAATGATTTTAAGTTCTAAAGGGCAACAAATTGACAAAATACTTATGAAGTGGTAAAGTTGTACAATTTTGTTTTCACCTTTCTCTGAACAAGGCATGAACCTAAGGTGAAGACTTAGAAAACAAAACATCCAGTTTTCTAGTTTTAATTGCACTAAGGTCCAAAACTATTTTGCAACATCCATTTTGTTTCAACACTCAAGAGCAAATCATGAATAAATCAGAAGTACTTTCCTTTATTAGTATATACTGTACATGAAATGAGGTTGAACTTTTTCCTACTTTAAAATTTAAAATGCTTTAAAATAAACCACTAGAAATGTAAGCACTTAATCTTAGGTATTGCATTTATGAAAGTATTAAAATTAAGGTTGTTTACTTTTTCTCAACACACCTGATCATGTCACTTTTAATTTCCTTTTCACGGTACTGTATGTTTTCTGTGTGGTGAAACACTGATTTTTCAGGGGGCGAATTTTTAAAGAGCTCATACTGTGGTCCATGTTTTCAGATGTGGCTTATTATTGCCCTACAGCACTCAATTAGTAAACATGTCCATGAGAAAAATGACGCCAACAGACAGCAACAAGCAGTTGGCCTCTTGTTTATTATTGCTGCACTGGCTTGTATCCAAAACACTGATTCTGATTCACAGAAGGGTGCCAGAGCTTTAAAACTAGCTAGCCAGGAACATTTACTTCAGCAGGACAGTCATTATGTTCCCGTTCCAAGTGCCTGCTCTGTCAAGAGATTGAGCCCTGACCACTGTGCTCCTACCTCCAGTGGCAGGACTCCCCGATGAAACATGTTTGTGTTTATTTTGCTGCTGAGAGACCATCTCCATAAGAGAACAGCACACTTTGTTTTTTAATCATTAACTAGAAAGCTTTTTTTATAAATATCTAGCTTCAAATCTGTTTTTGTTTTACTTCTGCTTTATACCCAATTTACAAGGTCATTCTGCACAATATCTGTGGACGTCACTGCAAAATAGCTTTCCTTGCAAAGGCTGATCCTATTGTATAATGTGCAAATTAACAGAAGCATTGTGCTTCCAATTCAGATCTAATTGTCTGAGGAAAATGTCATAATTCCGCATACATATTCATGAACATACACGCCATATTGAGCACTAATCCCAAATTAACGTGGTATTCTAAATCACATCCTGCTTTCGCCGTGTCAGATAACTGTTAGCTGGGAAGTGCAGCCAAGAAGTGTGCTTATATTTAAACTATCTGCATCATTTAGTAAATGAGTTGTCAAAAATAGTGTATTCTCCTACTGCATTGTTGTCCAGCGTGATTTGTTTCACTTGACAGATTTAATAGCTGTCCTTAGGGCATGAAAACAAATTGCAATAATATATCAGCCTACATGAGAAGGGTATTTTTAAGCTCGTGAAACTTTTCATTAGTTTTTGAAAACTGGGTGAGGCAGCTGTATGCAAGAAACCAGATTCCCCATTCTGAATAATGCTAATCCAGAAAAATGAAAAAAGGTAACATTTCTGCAGCCAAAAAGCAAGTTCGGGTTTCCTGGTGCATATGATGACCATGTACTGTATATGCTTGACCCCTTTTCCCAGAGCAGTTCCCATAGAAACCAGAAAAATAGCACAGAAGGAAATTGAAAATGATGTTTCAAATACTGGCTGCAGAATATGTATTGTAAACCTGAAATAAAACACCTTGCTTATGTAGAAAAATGTGCTCCAAAAAAAAACAGGAATCACTTTAACATGTGAGGATAGTAAAGCAGTAAGTAGGAAAAGTTTTGGATAAAGTTTTTCTTGCAAGTTAATGCTAGAATGATTCCTTCTTTACAAAAGATCTTAAGATTTAATGCTTTGTCGGGAATATAAGTAGCTAAGGCATCACATGGCTTGACATGTAAGTTGAGTAACTACATTCGAGTTTTTCTTGAAGCATGAAGTCTGTGAAATTTCCAGCTTCATAATTTGAATACATTTCCTTTGCCCAGAGGGAATCAATTAAACCATGTCTCTGTGCATGAAGCAAGAAGCATTCCAACGCTCAGAAAAGAATTAAACACTTAACACAAATAACTTAAAATTACCCCAAGCGTATTATATAAATTTGAACAGTTGTGAGATTAGTTATGTTAATTGGTATACTAACATTTTTAAACTGTTTCAGCTGATGTCCAACAAAATTAGCAAAGCCATTAAAAGTTGACTAGCTTCTTTTGGCAAAAAGGGAGAGTGTTTCACTGTTTCTCAAAACAAGTTAAAGTCAATTTAAAGACAATTTATCCACATAAATCTGAGAAAATAAATGAAATGGTTTTGAAAAAAATGATTAGGCTATATTTGACAACAAAATAACAGGTGTTTTCAGAGATAAATGTTATGTTTCTCAGAAAAGTTTTGAAAATCCTCGGTTGACTTTTAATTTGTTTACATTTCCTGTTTATAGTTGTGAGAAAAAAGCATCACGTCTAAAGTAAGCTGTGTTTGCTCACACTGAACACATTTTCAAGCCTGAAGGTTCAAATGGGGAATTGCGTCGGCGTGCGAGATCCAAAGGAACAAGTAGAGGTTAATTCACACTGAAAGTAGAATGAAAAATACAGCATTTCAGTCAAGGAAGGCTTCTTCAGATGGCTCAGATGTGGATACATCTGAAACTGTTTTATTTATTTATTTCTACTTTTAAGCATGGAGTTAACCCCTGCTTCTTTATTTTCTAACTTACTAAGCCACCATAATACTGGTCATGGATACCTCTCTAATTTATTGAGCTTGATGGTTCCTCCTTGTCTTTTTCCTGATCAGCAGACTTTCTCTGACTCTGCTGTGCTTATAACCTGTGCGTATACTTGTGAGCACTCCATAAGCTAAGTCATCCCCTCACTATAGGACTTTTCTAATGGCTGAAAAAAGTTTTCATTCCTCCTTATTAATATTACAAATCTAGAAGCAGCCATCCACAATACACTGGGTTTCTCTTAACTATTTTTTTTATATTCTGTGCTACACTATGTGAGTTCTTTCCAAAACACACAAATTTTGGCAAAGCCAAAATCTACAAATGAATAGAGAGGCTTTAGAAGGTGATCCTAGATTCAAGATAATTTTGGTTTTGGATGCCTTTCTGCTATAGGAGTTCCGAAACCCCCCTGTGAGGACGCAGATGGAGAGAGGTTTCCCATTGAAGGTGAAATGGGAAACTATGGGTTTGGAGCAATCTTTGATTCTCACAGCTCTGAAATGTTCACTAAAAGGTCTGCCAGTCTTCTTGCTGTCTCACCGATGTAAATAGCTGGGCATTTTCTGCCAGAGATCAGCCAGTGAACAAGGTTGCTGAAAATAAATGATGTCCTCTGGGTGACACTGAATTGTCCAGGGAGGCTTTGAATATACATTGTATTGGATATATATTTGCAGATGAAGCAGAGGATTCTGTTGGAGGGGAAAGTGCCTGATGTGGATGGCAGTCATCTGTAGGCAGTTAAGAGAGCTCCGAACAAAAGTTTGCACAGATTAGGTGGTCAGCAATATGAGATGAGGCAGTCAGGAAAGAGGGTTCTAGTGGAAGGGTCATCTTGTTAGATGGGGAAGTTGTCATTGATCATCCTGGGAATAGAAAAGGTGTTGGGGTGGTAGGGAAGCACTATGGAATGTAGTTGTCAGTCCGGTAGTTCCTATTTGGGTAGATGATCCAAGGGGTATTTTTGGCTTAGATGATGGCCTGTCAATAACATGTGTTGGCTATCCTCTTCTACTCTTCTTAACTATTTCAATTTAGTTTCAGGCATCCTCCTCATTCCCAGATGTCCTAAACAATATGGTCCCTTATGTCCCCCCCCTCCCTATTCTTCTCTGAGTCACATTTCGTGTAGGGTTGACAGAGACAATACCGGAGCCTTCCTCTACCATTCTCTGTAGAGTCCTTTGTATGTGAGTCCTCTCCTACAGTAGGTGTTGTGGTGAAATCCAGTTTCTTCTGTCTTTCTTTTTTGATTTTTGAAGGCCACCTAACCAGAGCTCGGGACTCTTTGTCAGGGGTGGAAGTGTCCCTTTGAGGTCCTGGGTGTGAGCAAAGCTAAATCCTTGGAGATCGTTAAGGAACTAGTTCTATGCAGATGGCCAGGTGTAACAATACACTGCATATTCATACCCTTTTCTAGAGCCCCCCACCTCTCTATCTGAGGCCCGGTTAGATGTGTTTCTCAATGCCACAGTCATCTCTGATTTTTGTGGTTATTAAAGAATGTCTGCACAAGGAGGACCTTTGATCAACGGGAAGCTCAAGAAGAAGGAAAGACAAATGCACCACTCTTACGAAGAGACTGGACATTTGATTGAAACTTAAAGTCAAAATAGTCTTTGACACCTGTGGCCCCACACTCCTTTTCTCACTGTGATACTGTGTTTGTCTTTCAATATGTTGTAACAGAAAGAATAAGGTTCTTGATCCCGAGATGAAGTAAAACAGATGAGTTTATTGCATGCAAGGAACAATAAAGCCGAAGTCTTGTTTCCCGCAAGAAACAACAAAACCGAAGTATTGTTCGATGTGCCGGTACAAACTTTTAGGTTATATAGTCCTTGCTTGCTGCTTCAGTGTTATGGTAAGGGGAGGGGGTCATGGTATTTGGCCAGTTAAAAGACCCTGGCCAAATGGTCAGTTTAAGATTACGCCCCCAGGGGGTTCCTAGCTCGCATCTGGAATCCTTATCAGTAAACCCCCTTTCCTGCCATAAACCCCTGTTGCTTAGAAGTCTAATTTTCAGGCAGAACTGACTTAAGTTAACCCTTTTTACATCTTGTCTCTTACTTCAAATATATTCTTATATCATGTCCTTTTGTATTCTGTGCTGCAGTATGTGAGTCCATTCGTGAAAACACACATCAACACATGAGGTTGACTGAAGTTGTGACTGTCCTTGAAAGTGCTTGTATCTGTTCTGTATAATTATACAGAAATCACAACATTTTCAATAACCACTTATCCAATTCAGGGTCACAGTGGCCCAGAGCTTATACCAGGAGGCATTGGACACTGTTACGGATGTCGGAAGGGCAAGCCGTGGAATGGCCAGGAGAGCAATAAAGTGTGGGTTAGCCCAGACTCAGGGGGTCAGACGATGTCGGGTAGAAACCTATGCCCTCAGGCCGCAGAGAAGATGACCTGGTGCTAGGCGGGTCTCAAGACATCCGAACCCTCAATGCGGAGCCGGGAGCAGAGCAGACACAGGAAGTAAATAGGCTACACACTGGAAGGACATGAATAATCACAGGGAACTAGGAACAGGACAGAAGTAGAGCGCCCTCTTGGAGTACAGACACGGCGGGATACACTCTGGATGGGACGCCAGTCCATCTCTGGGCACACAGAGACACAAACACACACACTCAAGGCAGGGCCAATTTTACTGAAGTCAAATAACTTACCAGTGTGTCTCTGGGAGGACACCTGAGCACCTGGAGAAAGCCCACGTTAACACAAGGAGAACATGCAAACTTCACACAGATAGCACCCCAGGAACTGAAAACAGGATAAAAGTACTGCAAGGCAGCAATGCTAACTACTGTGCCGCCATGTTGTCCAATTTTACAGAAGTATTATACATTACATTAGCAACCTTTACAGTTAGACCTGTTTCCATATTTTGCTCTTATTCTTTACAGTAAACCCTTGGTTTCACAGATTTCAGTTTAACTGACTTTAACAGGACAAAATGTGCTAAAAGGGAAATTTGGCTGTAAGATCAGAAATACCAGACTTTGCCTGCAATAGCCAAAGTATAGGGCAACCTTATAGGGGTAAACAAATTGCATGCAGTGGGCGTATCCTTCCCATCTTTAATGAATTAATGAATTATACATTATATTTACTACATTTACGTGAAATAAAGAACTTGTATATTTAGGTTTAGAAAGGCACAACAACAATTTTCATGGATTGTGTTGATTGCAATTGTTTAAAAAGTCAGACTTTTTAGTCAGACTACAAAGCAAGTGTATAGTATATAGTTTGTTCTCATATAATAGAGTGGTGTGAATAATTCCTTCAGTTAATGGACATTTGGCAATAACACCACTTCCCCTTATTAATTCATTAAACTGAGGATCTACTGTATTTAACTTATGGTTTTAGAATGAACTAGAGTGAATTTGGCAGCAGTTGGTAAAGGATGACCATTGTAACTCGTGGAAAGGCCTTTTCATTTTCAAAATCTATTTTCTGACTGCATACCTCTTTTTTAAATCTGGAATTACTGCCTTCTTAAGGGATTTCTGCTTCCTGATTAAGAGAAATATATTCAATGCTACCTGCATACATTTTGTAAATTCCTAAAAATTCAACACTGAAAATGTGATGCATAGACAGCATACATGGATATCTTATGCTGAAATAGTATTTGCCAGCAGATTTCTTATTCAGCTGACTAAAATATAAAATAATTATTACTCTAAAGGCAAAAGTAGATACAGTAGGTCAAGCAAAGAATTGGGAAGTAAACAGTTTTAGGGATGAGGCAGCAAAGTCATCCAGTTATTAGTAGTAGTAGTATAGTAGTAATATTGATGATGTAATTGTTGTCGTTGTTGTTAATTGAGCAAGGACACCCGTGTAACACTTTTCAAGAAATACCTTGGGATTTTTAATGACCACAGAGAGTCAAAACTCAGTTTTACCTCCCATCCGAAGGATTGGTTCAGAGCCACTAGCCCTGTTTCATAAATAACCAACCAGATGTGCTGAGTCACGTGTAAAAGGGTGACATGTTGTACAAAACTAAAATGGACTGTAAAAGACAGTACCCATTTTCATCTTCATCAGAGCTGTGGAGATGCATGAACATAATAAACCCAATACTACCTTTACATTTATCTCAAGCGGGGCTCCCCTGCAGTCCCCCAGTGGGTAACTGTGATGAATTACCTTTAGAGGAGAAAAAGGAAAAGGCAACAAACAAAATTACATTCAAAGTTTCAGTTCAGTCCGAACCTTTAAGGTAATTAATTCATGTTTAAGCAGTATTAATGAGTTGTGGATTTTGTTATCCGGTGCTTATAAAACAATGCTGCAAGGAACAGCACGCAGACTAAATATGCAGTGTGAGTACATTATTACAGTCACCTCTCCCATGGGGGAGGTCAGAGAGGAAGAATCCTTGGACTTTCCCCTGTTCCTCCTGCCCAAGAAGCCGGAAGAGCAGAACAGGGGATTCCCTGGTGGATCCGACTGTAACAGTTGGCCTTTACATGACACAGGATCTAGTGTTGTTGCTGTCCCTGCTTCCCTTGTGGCAACCAAGTCATTATCGTTTGTGACTGTAAAAAAGGTCATAAAAACTCTTTCAAATGAAAATAAATGGTCTGGTTACTAAACCCCATTCCTTTTGATACTGTAATATGTAAAAATGCAATTGCACTGCCAGTTCAATTTCTGTCTTAGTTAGCAAGAGTTCTACATCTATTTTAGTCTCAGTTTTCACCCAGCAGGTTCTCATCCAGGGACAGGTTCCAAATGACGTTTTGGGGGGCACACCTGTAGTCTGGTCAGCATTTTGCTGTTTTATTAAGTGAAAGTATACCTTGACGGCAGGTAGGGGTCATTGTGTTCTAACGAGAGACAATTATGACACCTTTTGTAAAAGGGTAAGAGTACTTTAGCTTTTTGTTACCATTTTTTGCGTCATTTGTTTCTTTTAAATAGTTTTGGTTATATTTGTATTTGGCATATGACAAATAATTTGTTTTGTACTGCAAGTACTGTTGGCTGAAATTGCCTTGCCTTGGAGTTTGATCATCTGTCCTCTGGTGTTGGCGTTGTTCTTAACTTTGCAGTAATAAAGACTCTGCTTCATTCAGTCATCTAAGCAGTGCCACTACTGTACAGACCTGAAAGATTTTATTCTTCTTTAACTAAATACCTAAACACCATGTTTAATCAGACGCTGAGACACGCTGCAGCCAATTAGCCCATTTTCCTGCACTCATTAGAGAAGGATTATCTTTATTAATGAATAGCTTAATCAAATTGGATTCTCCAAAAATGGTAAAACAGAAACAACACATTAATGATAAAATTTAATTTTAGGCATAGATGATGTGGAATTGGATGGGTTAGAAATAGCACTGAACTTCACCTGCATAAGAAGTGTGAATGCTGAGAAAGCTTTACATTTTAATGCCTATAAGCGTTTCAGCTGAGAATATAAGCAAAGCTCTGATAAGCCTCGGAATTAAAATATAATAAGCAATAAGATCCTTTGGGTTCTCAAATCCTTTTTATTTAATCTTTCAGATGAAAAAGACCAGCCTTGCATTTGGTCAGTCTTCAATTGTAGAGACGTGATGCCTTTTCAGTCCTAATATTTTGAAAAATTCATAATGCACAATCTGTGATTTTAGATGAAAAAGAAAAACTTTGAAGAAAAAGTTGTTACTTCATAAAACAGGTTCATAGTAAAGTCTCTAATCCAATTAATAGATCAGTTTGTTGTCTTAGGAAGCAAACAGTACAACTGCACAACGATGAAGAGTTCCTTCTCATCCTAAACATTAAGAGAATTGAGTTCTTTGGGGACACAATCAAAGGACTGATAAGCTTTTGTTCTGGAGCTCAGGAAAGACTGATTTAATTGCCTATGCATATACCAGTCACATTTAAGAACACCTGAAAGTGTGGTTCATATTCTATATTAATCAGCATTTGTTAGGGATATTCTATGTCAAATACTCCAAGATAATATAAACTAACATAGTTATTGCTATTTTGCATTACACAGCAGGTTTCCTATATGTTTAACCAGAGAAATGACTGAGAGCATGATGAGTATGTACAATTTATGCCTGCTTCCCATCCCTCTCCACTGTATAATTTCATCACTATATCCACAGCAAATCATCAGACAAATGTCCTTGTCACTTGAAAACAACAAAGCATGCAGAGACAACCAATTTAGTGACCTATTAGCAATAAAATGATTAACAGAAGCAGCAGTGTGCAGCTCCATGTTGCCACCACCCAGAATGTATCTCAAAATGTATCCCAGACTTTCTGGATGAAGTAATGATGCCAAACCACTTGAAACGTCGACAGGCCTAGTGGAAGAAATATAAGGTCAATCAGAGCATATCGTGATTAAGGTCGTGAAACCCAACTCCAAAATGCTACAGGTGTCCATGTTTCAATACAGACAGTATAGAGACATCCTCATGAAGGAGAAATGATACCAAGCAGGCTGTTTATTTAGGTAATGAACTGTACAACAGATGGACATGTCAGATGGACCACAAAAGATTAACAGATAATTCCTATTTCAATATAGACAATATGGAGAGAGAAGTATCAGAGAGAGACTTCTGTCCAATGTGTTGCAAAGCATGACATATATGAGGGGGAGTGAATTTCCAGATGGGGTTGAGATTTCACCCTCTGCACCCTCTGCACCCTTCGCAGCTGACCAGCTGCTCTCACTGTCTGCAGATGAAGTGAGGAGATCTCTGCTAAAAGTGAACACACACAAGGCTGCAGGACCCAACGGCATACCCAGTCACGTCCTCAGAGCCTGCGCCAATCAACTGGCGGGTGTATTCACAGACATTTTCAACATGTCTCTAGCCCAAGCCGTAGTCCCCACCTGCTTCAAGACAACCACCATCATCCCAATACCAAAGAAAACCACAGTGACATGTCTTAATGACTACCGACCAGTGGCACTAACACCTGTCATCATGAAGTGCTTCGAGAGGCTGGTCATGAAGCACATTAAGGACACCATTCCAAACACAGTGGACCTGTACCAGTTTGCCTACCGGTCCAACAGATCCACAGATGACACAATCTCCATTGCCATACACACTGCCCTATCCCATCTGGACAAAAAGAACACATACGCAAGACTACTATTCATCGACTTCAGCTCAGCTTTTAACACTATCATCCCAGAGAAACTAGTCAAGAAACTCAGTGCACTGGGTTTCAACACCACCCTCTGCAACTGGATTCGGGACTTTCTGACAGGCAGACCTCAGGCTGTCAGGCTTGGAAACCACACCTACGGCACACTAACTCTGAACACTGGGGTCCCCCAGGGGTGTGTGCTTAGTCCATTGCTCTACTCCCTCTATACCCACGACTGTAAGGCCAAACACAACACCAACTCCATCTTCAAGTTTGCCGATGACACCACAGTTGTAGGTCTGATCACAGACAATGATGAAAGGGCCTACAGGGAGGAGGTCAATCTCCTTACAACGTGGTGTGATGACAACAACCTCACCCTCAACGTCAGCAAAACCAAGGAGCTGATCATTGATTTCAGGAAACAGCAAACCGGACATGCCCCTGTCCACATCAACGGGACTGAAGTGGAAAGGGTCAGTAACTTTAAATTCCTTGGCGTCCATATCACCGAGGACCTCACATGGTCTCTCAACGCCACCTGTCTGATCAAGAAAGCGCAACAGCGCCTGTACTTCCTAAGACGGTTGAAGAAGGCTAAGATATGTCCCCAGATCCTCACTAACTTTTACAGATGCACTGCAGAAAGCACACTGACAGGCTGCATCACAGTGTGGTATGGCAACTGCAGTACTGCTGACCGCAAAGCCCTACAGCGGGTGGTGAAAACTGCCCAGTCCATCACTGGGGTTGCCCTCCCATCTATACAGGACATTTATGACAGACGGTGCTTGAGGAAAGCTCTAAGCATCATCAAAGACCCCACACACCCCAGCTACAGACTGTACGATCTGCTACCATCTGGAAAACGGTACCGGAGCATTCGGGCCCAGACCACCAGACTCAGAGACAGTTTTTACCCCCGCACTATCAAATTATTAAACTCCCAGCCTCTCTCACTCTCAACTCACCTCTCACCTATGATCTGAACCTCACAGTGCCTTCTTTCTTACCAAAAACTCAAACACACATTGAAAATCTACCTCTACCATACATGTCAAAAGCTCACTCCCCATAATTTCTATCCCTTTATTTCATTGTTTTTGCACATAACCTGTTAACTTTTTGTTGTTTTGCACATTGCCTGTTGTTGTTTTTGCACATCGTCTGTTGTTGTTTTTTGCACACTGCCTGTTGTCTCTGTCTTTCTTTTGTTATACAATTGTATTGTTGTAGTTTTTTTTTTCTTTGTACTACTTATTGTCCAAGAGCTAGCTAAATAGCATTTCATTATACCATATACCTGTATATGAGATTTATATGGAAGGTAAAATAGACCTGTATTTTTGCTGTAATGACACATTGACAGGTGTGGAGTTACAAAACTGAAATCTTTTACCTTGTGAGAACTTTTAAGGAATGTCATAGGTCTCAACTTCATTTTGAAATGTGAAAATCTCCATCATGCAGCAGTTCTTAACCAGTGCCTGGAAAAGCTGACTGTATACAGAATGAACTGTCTCCAGAGATACTGACAGATCTTCCCCAACCCTTCCCACCCTCCCAACCTCTGTTTACTTCCCTCCCCTCTGGTAAGCGGCTTAGGTCTGTCAAGACAAGGACTTCTAGGTTTTGTAAAAGCACCTACCAGGAGGCTGTGGAGTGCAGAAATTCTGCCCTTTCATTTTGACATTTTTTCACGGCTCCTTGTTAGTCTATCAGGCCCCACTGTTATCCATTTTATTGCCAGTCTGTGTTTATAATGGTTTGTGAACATGTTGGGTGCATGCTGTCTATTATACGCTTTATGTTTTTATTGCATGTCTTTAATTGTATGAGATCAACAAACCGGATTCCATGCAACTGGTTGTTATGGCACTAAAACATTGAACTTGAACCGAAATCATGTTCATATTGCACAGATGCAGAATCTAGATTGTTCTAGACGAGGAGACATATTCCTCAGCAAAAACTCTGACATTTGATCAGCAGGTTGACAATGCTGGAATGCCAATGATGCTAAAGGTCACCACACGGGATATTTAATTTCAACTGTTTCTGGCACCTGCCTTGCATTTTGCAGACAATGGCCAAGACTGTACAGTCATCTATCACATCATGGCCCTTTCCTACCTTTCCTAAAAGTGATCAATTGCATGTATAAGCTGGATCTACTACATTAATGCCCCAAAAAGATATTCATCTATGCAATATATTTTCCTTAATGTAGTAATTACTTCAGTATGGCTAGCAAATGTTGAGAAGTATGTATGAAAAAGCTTTTCAAATTTACAATACTTTTTTGGGAGTAAAAATGCACTGAGCCTCAAGACATTTTTTCAGAAACCACTTCCAACAACTAGCATCTCTAGCCCCGGTGCAATCTCCTCTTATAGATTTTTTTTTTAAAGCACTGACCAAGTTATGAACCATTACCTTAGTAAGCAGGTTAGCAGGGTTTCCCTATAATAGATTATGATTTAGACCGAGGGTCATTTTTTAAATAAATTTTGTTTAATTGCCTTTTGGGTGTCTGGTGATTTTTTAAGGTTGCATCACACAATAACTGGTTGCCACCAGAAATCCTTATATCAGAAGCCACTAGCTATGTTATTACTTTGCCAATCAAAAATAAATTGAACTACAAACTACCTGCAGCATTTAGCATTTAGACTTTATGCCATTCAGGATGTGATCTTGCATTGGTAATATGCATACCATGCAAAATCATTGGTTTCAAATTTCTATGGATTTCAAATTATTTTATGGGATAAATTTTAAAATTATTGAATATTTCAACACAAACCAAATACAAAAATGCATTTCTCTACCGAACATATCTGTTTGAATATAGTGTGAAAACACTACAAAATATTTGAAACATGTGAAAACATTAAATGTATTACTATACGGTAGGTGCTTTTTATTCATGTATACTACTGTTTAAACATGTTTTTCTTGGATTTTAATGTGGAATATGTAATATTTAATACTGTATGTAATATGAAATCAAGATAAAATAATCAGATTCAACTTCAAGGAAAAAAATACTCTTTCATGTATTGCCATTTTTAATTAAAACTGGAATGCTTTTTGAGCTGCAATACAGTATGCAGTCTTTTAAAAATGTATATTGCAAACATTGAGCAGAAATGTGGCTGGTCCACCTTTAACTGGAGAAATATTTTGCCTCTTATTCTAAAAGTGCTCATTGTCTATTTGTGAGAATGTTTGAAGAGCTTATGGATATTCAGCATGCTTTTTGAGAGCAAAATACCAAACTGATTTCCTGGAGTTGTAAACAAAAAAAGCTACTGTAATACAAAGTCCACATATGAGTTTTTTCTTTCCACTGACCTGAGATCATACTATTGCTATGCTAATGCTGCAATTTCCATGCAGACTACACCATTTTAAAGCTTGGATTTTTTTTCTTGTTGGTTAGAGATATAATCATCATGGTTTAAGACAGGATTTTAATCAGAAAAGTACATAGTTGCTGCTCTGATCTTCTATACATCATGTAAAGCAGATCTCCATGCTGCGAACAGACTGTAAAAAATAAAATGATTAAGTAAGAAGATGATTAGTAATGATAGAAATGAAGTAAAGACACATGCTTTATGTTTTACTTCTGCTATTGTCAGACCTCTGACAGCATAGATACATTAAATATTATGGCAAACACAGCCTGAGACCGCAGACTATATAAATCTCCTGATTTATATCTAGGTAAAGTATGAAATCAGAATCCTGAAACAAAGATGAAATTCTGTAGGTGAGTGATTAAAAATCAAAGCTTCTGTAAGGTACTAATCACTTTAGTCATGTCATTGTTATTCAGTGTAATGATAAGCCTAGTTTCTTTTAGTGGTCTACAGATTTTATGATTGACTGTTTGAAGGGATGGATAATATTATCTTTGCCAGAGAAGCTGCTACTTTTGATATGAGGACAGATGGAGAAGTGAGTAAAAACTCAGTTTTTTTTCTTTTATAAATTCAAGGTAGATTTTCTTAAATCTAGCTGAAACTATCAGTGCTAGCCATCATCACTTAAAATGATCAAAGGGCTTGCATTTTAAATTGTATAATTAACAGGATACCATTCTATGCTTAAGTGAGTTACTTGGCCCCCATAAACATTACTTCAGATTTTGATGCTTTTTAATTATGTTAGGAATATCTGTAAATTGTGATTAAAGACTGTGTTTAATACCTATAACATAGTTTCTTCTTTAATTGGCCCCCGTCTTATCTCTGCTGCTCACTGGATGTGTGCATTTGCAGTTTTCCTAGATTCTGCTGGCTTTGTCATTGAAAGTGATGTCAGTTTTTTTCTTGTAAAAAATTGTCCCTTTTTATCCTGAGTGCTACAACCCTTGTGATTTTGTGCATGTATTTTATTAGTGATACATGGAGTTGTCCCTGCTGACATTGTGCAGGTTGTGCCCTCTCTCTTACAATTAAACAATAAATCCAGAATGAAGCAAAATCCAAGCAATATACAGTAATGATCCTTTATTAACCAGACAAGCCAACTGAGAACACATTATCATTTACAATGACAGCCCAGGAAGTGCCCATTTATTCAGCAGGGTATTGTACTGGAGCAGCAGGAGCACATATCTTGTTCCAGCACTGCCAAATCAAGAATCTCCACCCCCCTACTTCCAGTTTACTGTCTCACTACTCAACGTACTACTACCTCAATGCACAGCCTGTCCTAAACTGTGGTTTATCTTTGAACATTTTTTATTTATAGAACCAAATAATACAAAAAAAACAGAATTCAGTACAAAAGTAAAAATTGGAACAGAGAAGAAAGAGAAAGAGTGAGCAAGGAGGCTAATTCAACTGAAGATAAGATAAAGCATCTGATCATGTGTCAGCCTTTGCACCTACAAAATGTAGGCTAGCTGTACATACTGTACTTTCAGATAAATAATTTGCAACCAAGGGTGCTTTAACAGTGTGGCATTGGAGGACCTACAGTATGTCCATGAATCCCCTTTTACTATGGGAAAATGTAGAACTGGAGCTGAGAACAAACCAACCCCTGTGGAATAAACCTGCCCAGCCCTAGTACAGTCCATGATCTAATGGCCTTTCTGTATCCCCTTTAGTTGTAATCTTAGCTCTTGTAGTATCAGTAGTAATAGTAGTATCAGTCACCCACTATTGTGTCAACAACAACCTTCCTGGGACTAAAACCCTTTAACGACACAGAATCCGTCTCGCCACAATTCGTCATTTCACAAGCATATCTCGCTCTGAGATTTTACAAGTGTGTTCCCTATTCCAAGAGAGGATAACCTTATTTTATGAAGGATTCTGGTGACCATTAGCTGGATTTGATTCCTCAGCCTACCACCTGATAATGTGCACTCCATTCTTTCTCTCTGGAGTGTCCCTAAGTCGCCCTCTAGTGGTCTAAACCAGTATTGCCATTCCCAGATCCAACTACAGTACTCCGTTATAAAAGTATGCCAGTCTCCACCCTACATCATACAATACATTTCTAGGCAAGTTAGACCTGGGAATAGAACAATCTATGCCCAAAGATTAAAATCAACTTGGGAAGCATCACTGAGTAGGAATGGGAGCAGGAGCAGTTGAGAGCTTAGCTGCACAGTCACATCTGTTGCGTCCCAAAGCACGCCAGTATCATACACCCAAAGTGTTATGAACACCTGCCTGACTGCATTTGGGACAGAGAAGTTCAGGGGAGCAATTGTCATCTGGAACTACAGTTATGGTGTTGCACTCAAGTTTCAGTTGTGACCCAAACTCTTGGCCACTTACACTGTAACCTTCCAAATGAAACTAGTCTTAATCGTTAATTTGTTCTAGGTTTTGTGGTAGAAGTGAAATAGGTGTCATGGAAATTAATAACAGAAAGTCTACAGCATTTAAAGAGCTCCTAATACAGGATTTAGTAGTCTCATAGTTGAAGTTAAAATGCCATGTTTAACACTGAGTGCTTTCTAGAAGCAAGCCAAGTGAATACAGAACAAGGGCGCAATCAGATATAAGGACTGGAAATATATTTCCAGAGGTAATATGCTACAGAAAAGATGGAGAAGCTAAAGCAGTCATTACAAGAATATATTTTGTGTCGGCAGGAAACACGAATGCTTTACTTCATTATTTCCTAGGTGCCAGGCATTACTGAAATGTAAATCATGTGTGAAAATCTAGGGATAGGGACATTCTTGTTGAAATGGTGTTCAGTGCTCCAGTGCTGGATAAAAAAAATTCAAATCCCTAGCTTTAAGAAGGACATACATGTAATAGATAAATTCTTAGTTTAAGCCTCACATAGTTCAGGGACTGTGTATCAGAAAATATTGGGTCCATAAGCACAGCTTAATACAGCACCTTTAAGTGTAAGAATCACATGAGAGATGCAACATTCACAAACACTACTAAAACCGTTGATTGTAATATTTATCCTCCTATCAACTGCTACAGGAACAGCCTATTTTTTATTGTGCAAGGGTGAACAACGATTTAATTTTGAAATCTGTGAATATCAGCAGACTGGAGACAGAACTCCCAAAGTTAATGTTTCTGTTTTCTTTAAACAATCTCCACAATTTTTTGGACGATTTAAAAGCAAGCTTTGAATTGCTGAAAAAGATGAGACACTGAGACACAAACACATGAGAGCTCTTGGATGGTCTGGTAATAAAATGAATGGTTGGGTTTGTTGGTTGATTGATTCACCATTAGAAAATAGTTTCTAAAGAGAAGTAAATATTTAGTGAAGACAGTTTAGTGTTTCTTTCCATATATTCTGTTGTTGCTTGCAAGGTTACATTTCAGAAGCAGGATCCATTTAAGGGCTTTCCATCTGCTGGTTTGTATTTTTATTGATGTGAATAATGGGCTGCTCTTTTCAGAACTAGCAGAGAATACTAAGTGTCCCCATTTATTGTTCCTGTGGAAATGATTGTTATCAATAGAGGCATTTGCTATTTTTCTCAAAAAAAAGTATAAAAGGCACAACTGAGAAAACCTTCCTTGTTGTCACTTAGGAAAAATGCCGGGTTCACTACGAGAATAATTCAGTTTATTATAATTTATTTTAAGGACCTTAAAGGTTTGGCACTCAATATCACAACATATGAGGAACAAAACACTCCCAGCTGTAGAAAATAAGGCAGTAATCTCATTGCTGAATTTAACAATATATAATAAACTGACAAAGAACTGTGCAAGTCACTTATTAATGTCATTCAAGACACATTAATCAAGTCGAACTGCATGATAAGAGCAATTTGAGTCACTTTTGGTATACATCTCTAAAAATAATGTCTGGTGCAACTTGCAAATTCTAACCAATAATGCTGACATTGCTGCTGTATATTTGGTTATTGTGCCTGGTACCTGCTGAGTTTCTTTATTTTTATGAAATGATATGATCTGAGAATGATTGTCAGCCATTTGCAAAGTACTTTACTGTTCCGTTTTGATTTTGAAAATCTAACATTATAAGAGTGTCATTTACAGCATTATTTACTATAGCTCAGAACAGAATTTAATAGCAAAGAGAAAGTAAAGCTTGGCAGCTTATGAAGTTTCTTTTAAAGTGCAACTTAATTTTAATATCGAACCCTATTTTTTGACAGAGCAGCTGACAGGTGTAATCCAGCCTGTGGACTGCAGTATTACTCTCTCTTTCTCAGCTGTTGTTGGCGCGGATTAAAGAGCTTCCTTCTGATCATTTACACCATCGGTCTTAATTATTCTGAGAGCTGCAGCATTGAGGTTTATGCATTTCTTAATGATCGTCTTTGTGAAGGTGCTCTGGGCTGACTTCAGGACCAGATGTTCAGCTTTAACTTGTCTTCCTCTTTCATTTCCTTATGTCTCAGAAACTTTATGTAGAGTAGACACAAAATAAAGGCAGACAGATTAATCATAGTCTCAGCAGGAAACCCAGAACCTGTGCTTCTTATCTTATGAACACTGCAAACACATTGGCCTGTAAAACACGCCGGGTGGACCTACCCCTACAGGCCATTTGTATTTTCGTATTTTTTCACAACAAGCTGTTTTGCTAGCTCCTTTTAAAGGTGATGAAAGTAAAAATGTTTTGCCTTCTTTAAAGAAAGCTTCCATACTGGAAGGACAGTTTCCAGTCAGGTCCAAGTCAAAGTAACATCCATAATACAGATGTACAGAAGAATCAATAAAAAATACTGAAAGAGCTAAAGCAGCACTAAGGAAATGCATTCAATTGTACATAATGAGTATGTCCATATACTGTATATACTGTGATGCTCTTCACTGATACATAATTGAAGTATGCTTCTAAAAGCTACTAAGCTTTCACTGCTATGTTTCTGAACCTGTCAAGGGTCAAAGCTCTGATGCCTGGCAGAGTTTAGTTTGTGCATTAAATTAAGAAGAATCAAGATCTCAGTTACTGGTCTGCAGCAAAGGTTTTCCATGACCCCCCGTGAGGACCGCTGGGCTTCGGCAGGCAACAGTTGTTGTTTTCTTCCATTGCAGAACTGTTGTAACAGGCCTTGGGATCCTTATTTGTGATGAAGGCCAATGAATAAATTGCTATTCAATCATTCAATCTTACATTCATTAATATCTTCAACATACAAGATAATGTTAACTGAAATAAGCTCTCAACCCACACATTTCCAATATTTAATAGCCTAAGGTACAACTGTTGAGTTATGGAAATGCCCTTGGGTACAGTAGCCAATGTGAACATTTCCCTTCCCCCCTCCTACACACACACCACACATGAACAAGGAAATATTAAGTACATTGATTTTGAGTAAACCCTCTCACTTTTTTGCCAGCTTTTGTAATAGTCTCTTGGGATGAAAAGGCTTGTGTCTCCTTTCTATTTCTAGAAAAGGTGTTTTATTTCCTCATAAAATGGAAGGACAATAGACTCACAGTACGTATTACCATATATTCCAAAACTACTTCTGTGGATGAAATGGTCAGAAGTTTTTGCAAGTAAGAGTCTGTCTTTTTCATACATATATACATTCAATTTAATCCTGCTTTCTTTCATTTTCCACTTCAGTTTAATTGAGCTCTCTAGTTTGCAAAGTCACAGCATGCTGTTCCCTTGCATTTGCATATGGTGTCCGTTTATACCTCCAGAACAGCAGCAACGGAGACATATTGAAAATAAATTACCACAGTTTTAAAACCCAAGACCTAACAGGAGATGCTTAACGAGATAAGGGAAGCAGCATTCTTAATTCAAAGCAGATCCATAATTAGCATACGAGCTATCAAATCCCATATGAAAAAATCCAATAGCAAACTAAGCATTGGCCTTTCCAAGGATAAAAGAGGTAAGAAAAAAAGTTACCTAAAGACAAAGAATTGCACATAGAATTCTAATTTTTCCCATGAGAGTTGGTTCAAAAGCATGGGCCTGATGCCCTTTACTGTAGGTATCTGACATAACATGACTAGTTAAAAAGAGACCGCAGGAGAGGGAGGGGGGACATCAGCTGCAAACAGACGAATTTCTAATCATTTGTCAGGTGGACAAAGCCTCCCGAGGAACACGGAATTATGTTCTGCCAGACACTGAGTCAATAAGATTATGTGAGATCATATTAATCCCAAATATGAGGTGCTTGAGAGCTTATTTGTGCATCAATTGAAGAAATAACACTTACTGGGGGATTTTATTTACTCTGCGACAGGGCCAAGGTTAGCCAGCTTTGGAGTAATTTAAAAAACCCAGCTGCGATAACAAAGGAACGCATAATTAGACTACAAGTCACGAAATGAATTTGCGCGATCTTGACATATATTGATGGTATTTATAATTGAGTGTGACCCAGTATATTAAAGATGACTCTGTACACATACAGTAGCTTGAAAAAAAGACAGAAAATAATCAAGCATTAAGAGTGTACAAACCAAGACGCTTAAGAAAAGAGTTGTACATCAGGTAGAACTATGCAAATTTCATTTAAATTGTTTCTACAGGCTTTCATCAGTGAAAGCCTGGCCCAACTTTGACAGCAGTGGCAGACCCTCGAAAAACTTTGCAATACAATACTATTCATTGAGCACATCATTAGAAACCAGACCAAAACGTACATGAAACTACCTCAAAATAGCTTGCAGTTCAACATATGGCACCATATTGCACATCACAATGAAGATGATGTAAAAAATAAATGAATTATTAAACACTGAACAATAACCTGCATGTAAATGTGTATTCTAGCATACAGTACCCATTTTAACTCAAAGGCGTTTCTTGTATTTTCTGTGGAGTTTCTTGTAGACATGCAAAATACATAAAAGTTGAACTGAAAAAAAAACGTGCAACATGATCAATAAAGGAAAAAAAATCTTTTTTAAAAAAAGTTTTTGCTACAGTTTGAGAGTAAAAGCTATTATAAGAATATCTGGAAGCCTGTCCAGTGCGTACTCAGTTCCTCAGGTGGGGATGTGGGCAGTGCTATTATCTAACAGTCTCAAGCACACACCAGAGTTGCCCAGTACGTATTTCTAAGTGAAGCCGATTTCAAGGGAAACATTCTGAAAACTTCAGCAGACGAACGTGGTTCAGAAAACAAAATCTGTGGGATTTTTATGCATCAGTGGTGAAGTTAAATTTATCAACTTAAATGTCAATGATATCTCACACACTGCTGACAGCTGCCCATTTCAATCTTTTTCATGACTTGCCCGAGGTCTTCCCCCAGAAACTGACGTCACTTTTCCCTCAGAACCAAAGATAAGTTTAGCGCTTAACTAACTTTAGTGAACTAATATAGGTTTACTTTGTTTGGCTAATTGTTTTTAATGGTTTGAGGAAATAAAAAATCAAGGAAGTACTACAACATGTTGGCCATAGGTGCTGAAAATGGAAGCCATTCATGAAACAACAAGAACCCTGTAGTGATGTTAGAATACAAGCATGTTCTTGTACAAGCATGTTCTTGTTAAGCAACTCTTTTAATGGTGAAAGATTTAATCATTTCATTCCTGTAGTAACACATTTGATATTAAAATCAGATTAGGACAGATCCCTGCTGTGATAACGATCACAGAACCACACTTTCTTCAAAGAAGCAACTCCCTCAAGGAAGAAAATTTGCAGTGAGAAAGAAACAGTTGTACATTACAGTATGTTGCATAAGGTAGCAACTTAGAAATCATTGAGCAACGATTTGTTTAAAAAAACATGACATTAAGCTTTTATCTTATAACCATTAAAAAAAATAAAGAATATCTACATTAAAGTTCTGTCATGAACTCACAGGACAGTATTTCTTTGTTGTCTCCATTTTGTAGTACATGATGACTGAGGAAACATGAAATAGCCAAGTCATTTATTCAGCCTGGGCAGCTGTCACAGAAGGCATCATTTTACAATACTTACTGCATCAGAACACTTCAGCCAGTCTGATTCTTATCATTTCACTAAATGGAAATGTGTCTAAACCCTCCTGGTGTTATAGCTGAACTTTAAGATTTAAAACTTAGATTGAAAATTAGATTCACATAGATACAAATGACATCAAGTCTGATCTTATCAATTTGAATTCCTTTCTCATACCATCTCACTTAATTATATACTTTTCAGAAAATAAATAATGTTTCATTACTGGTATTCAATATCAAATATTTCCTTCTTCACATTTTCTAATTTTATAGCTTGAGACTCTATGACACTCAAGAGTGCCTGCACTCTGAAGTCATTTTTTCCTTTCAAAAACTGTGAACTCATGAACAAAAAAAGCTTCTCAACTGATGTAACACCCATGATAATTTGCAAATGTCATTTATGTAAAGTACTGGCATTCACAAAAAAGCAATTGCACAATTAAGACCAGTGTCATCCTGGTAATTCACAGAAGGAATTAATATTCACCTTACATTTTATCAAAAATTAAACTGAAATTGAAAAGCTGTTTAAAACAGTCACAGACTCTGCAGAAAGTATTTTTTGTACGTGTATTTCATGGAACAAAGTAAAAAACCAAATGAGCAGAGACTCTTAATCCCACAGTTTCCACATGAAATAATTCTGCATCTGGTATTTCCAGATACACTATATAGTTACATCTAGGTCATGCAGGTTTGAAAACCTTTGAAAAGAACAATCTTATGCTAGAAGACTATTAACTTCTTTTTCTACTGATGTTGACCTATAAATTGGGTTCAACTTGATAAGTGTTCTGGAAAAAAAACATAGCACGGTTAAGATCCGGTGACACAATTGTGGAAACGTCCATACCTTGTTTGTTGCGTCTTTGAAAGGGTGAAAGAGAGGTTAAAAAAGAAAAAAGAAGCTTTTTGTTCAGCTGTCAATGATTATAATTTGTGTGGACAAATGCACCTCTCAAAGTAGAACAGCCTAAGGAATGAATGAACTCTCAGAACACTGTGCCTTCTCATAACAAGAAATTCTACATTCTAACAATATAAGGCTTTTTATTGCAGCAGAGTCCTTCAAGAACAGGTTGGATGAGATCCTCGTATGGGCCAAATGGCTACAACCCATTTATAAGCTTTCCTGCCTTTAATTCTAGTTTATTTCTTGTTTATTTTTTATTGTATGTAATATAATGGATCTACACAGTGCTTTACATATTGGAGGGGACCTTGTTCATCCACCTATGATGTGCAGAGTCAGCCCTGGTCATACAGTATATGGCAGCCACTATGCATCAGCAGCCCCACTACAGAGTAGATCAGGTTAGAAAAGTGAGAAATGGCTTCACCACTTGAATTAAGGAGGGACTTCAACAGGCCACTTTGTGTAAGAGTGTGCTGCTTTGATATAGCTATCCTAGACGTCCAAACACCCGTGTGTGGTCTTTCAGGGTAGTGGGTTTGATGCTCACGTGGGCTGATCAGCTAAGATATTTGGAGGTGTGCCTGAGAAGGAATTTGGAATCTGGAGTTTAACCATACAGTATATAGAACATAACAACAATAGTGTTCAAACAGATACATTGAGAAGAATCTGTCTGGATATAAACTCGTATTGAAACATCATTCCTTTTTGTGACTTTCATGACAGTCTACTCTATCTTTGGAAGAAACCATGTTTCCATCGCTGAACCATTTTAAAACACTAGAAAGATTTATTTTAGAGTAAGTATATACTGTACTAAGTAAACATTGACAACTCACACCGTCCATCTATCCGTTATCATAAAGCCACTCTTCCTGGTTACTGTTGTAGCAAGCTGTATCTGGGAAATAGAGGTCTGGACTGAGAGCACACAGCTGGGGTAATGTCAGGGCTACAGAGATGGGTACAATTTGGAACAATCAATCACACACTAGTTGCACGTATTAAGAAGGTTGATGGAAACCAGTGCACTCAGAGAAAACCCGCACAACCACTATTAGCATATGAAAACTCCACATATAATCAAACTGAAAACCGAACAACCCCACACCAATGGATCAAAGAGGCATTAAAAATATATTAAAACAGAAAAACAGTTTGTTTTATTCACCGGCTAGTTAGTGGAATTCTCTACCCACATGAATGCCTTATAAACAGGAAAACATTTCTTTAAGTCTTTGGTTAATACCTGAACTTCTGAAACATAGACAATAGTACAAAGTTGTACATTTTTTTCCACAGCTGGGACTACCTGGTCATTTTGCCCAAAGCAGAATTGCATTTCTAATGCACAAAGTCATGCAAACAGTTAAGTAACCTTTACCTAGGATAAGTAAAATTGGGCAAAATATTGACGGTCAGAAGACAAGAAAATGAAGATTTCAGTTTTAAAATAATGAAGGAATCTACTTATCACCTCCATTATAAAGAAATAAACTGCAAGAAACTAATAGAGCTACTGTACTACTTTTCTTTATACTTCTTTTTTATTTAAATAAAGGGACAATTATTCATTCATCTTATATTACGGCTTTTTTTTTCCAGACACATCCTAAGGCATTCATTTCATTCGGCAAAGCAGACATATATCTTGTTATTTTGTAGAGAAAAAAGAGGTATATATACTCTATAAAGGGCAGTATGCGCTAAGCCTGGAGAGTAATATGACATTTTTTTTTTTATATTTTAAGTAGCTATATGTAGTATGAAATATTCTGACATATTAAAAATTGATCTGATGTTAATATTATAATAAAGTTCCCTTCTGTTCATATGGGTAAGTAATTGGGTCCCAAGGGTGTGGAAATGCATGTGAATGCCAGTCCTGGTCATAGATTGTTGGTTTCTTTGAGATATTCTTCATGAAAGCAGAAGCAGTTTTTTTTTTCTTTTTTCATGAGTTCTGCCTTAAAATTATAATGCGTCATTCACTTTAATAATCTTCCAATAACAGCTATTGATCTCTCAGTTGATACATAAAATTGATGTCAGACAATAGTGATTTCACACATAGCAGTGTACAGGACATAGCAAACCACACAGCTAAACTTTTCAGGGATTGTAACAACTTCTTTCCCCCTGAGTGAAATTGCAGCATTCTGACCATTCTTTTTCTTGCAGGCATTGTAAGAAATCCATTGAGCTGTTTTGCAGCAATTTTCTCTTTTGTTACAGATAGTGTGTCTGAAACTCTTCTGTCACATACAAACATCAAAGCTTGGGTCTGCTTATATAGAATTCTGTTTAAACTACTGCAAATATTAGTATAGGTTTTCACTGCATTAATGTAACTTCACTGGTTTGTTGTTAAGTAAGAAAGCTGATCATGGTCCGTATCAAGGTATTTTTGCTGTACATCTTACATTTTTTTTACACTAGTCTCACAATTACCATAGATGTCTACTTTACCAAGATTTCATTGTGATTTATTGCATTTTACACCACTTTTGCTAATTAGCACCAGGATTAATGTTTGTAAGGGACCATTTGCAGCAAATCAAGAAACTTATGTGAGGCTCAGAATGCCTTTAAATTGCCTATATTGTTTTCTGTATGTGTGGAGGGGAAGTAAATTACAAGAATTTCCTCATCTACTGCTTGATTCTATGCAAAAAAAAGCCTTAGAAAAGCAGAGATATTAGAGCTTAAAAACATTTTATGGATCTAAAAGCTAGGAGAAGAAATGAATCTCTTGTTGTACTTTAAAGTTGTCTGAGGATGAATAAAAAAGTATTATATGTAACGACATAATAAAATTTCAATTTGCAGGAGGTGTTTATAGTGTAAACGATTTCACACAGCTCTTATACATTCAATAAAGACTCTGTTTATTTCTCCCTGTTGTTTACTATCCCCACGAGCTTTGGCAGTTTAACTGTAAGTACCAATTAAGCCCATTTTGAGGTTACAAGGCCAAAGAGACTTGCACCTTAAGCAACTTTTAAAACCGTGCTAAAAAATAAACACTCATCAGTTTTTCCAACATTATTTTGGGGAAAAAATGCTTTACTGAAAATATGCAAATAGCCAGCTTCAAGATAATTCTCTAACATACCAAAAATGTTCATAATTCTAAAAATATCCACAATTCATAACATCTTGCAAACTAGCTATAATGATTATTCTTATCAAATTAATTGAAAGTGCAATGTAATCTCCAGATGCTTAACTGTACCTTTTAAATTTTAAGACAGGCCAGACAATTGCCACAAAACATGATTCAAATCAAAGCTACATACTGTACCCCAGTTTTATCCATGAAAGAAGCCTTCATCAAGAAATGCTTACTTTTATGGGCTTTGCAAAACATTTCTTCTGTTGAAATGTACCTTACAAAGTTATTCTTCTCTTAGAACAGTTAACTTATTATTTCCACCAGAATTGTGATAACCTTTGATGGACATGGTTTTCTCTGTGAGTTATATTGAGAGTGAAGTAGGAATGTATATTCATACAAATTAAATACTGCATACAGGCCTGCTCTGTTGCATCTGTGTGTCATGCCCATGTGAAATACAGAGTCTATACAGGTATACACTATAGAATATATATCAACAGGATCTGAGTCTTCAGGTTGAATAATCTGTTTTCATAGCATTTGTTGTCTAACCTGAGCTGTAAACAAAAAATGTGATGGTCCTGATTTTACTGAGAGGTCTCTTAAGCCTAAAATAATTAAATGTGTTGCCTTAACTTCAAGATCACTTCTTCTGTATCCTAACATCACAAACCTGGTATCTGGTACCCTGGTCTTGTACATCAAAGCTTGAAGCAGACACTAATGTAGATATCTAGTATTTATATCATAGAAGTGATGGTGTGTTGTGAAATGTTTTGTGAAAAAACCCAAAGAACTCCACTTTGTTTGGGTGTGCTTCTTGTAATATGGAAGAGCTCTGTGGCAATGACCCTGTTTCACAGAAAAGCTGTAATGATGGTTCCAATCTGTGGTCCCAGCGCAGAGTAAACGTTTGTTCACAGCTGACAACCACACTTGGCATGTTTATAAAGGTAACAAAGAATCTTGCCTGTTATTACTTGGCACTGATTAAGCAACTGTCAGATCAGTGTCCTGAGTTAGCCCAGATATTGTCTGGCGGTGCTGGACAATGTTATATGGCCAGTGTAATTCCATTAAGCAAAATGTCAGTTTTGTTTTCAAAATACTAATAATGAAAGAAACTAAACACAATAAATTGCAAAAATTACAAAGATACTTGAACGCTGAAAAGTATTTTTAAAATTAAATAAATCCATAAGCATAATCCATAAACATCAAGAGATATATATCTATAAATATATTACCATTTTGTAGACTAATTAGTTTGTTCACAGTTACATGAGTGGACATTACTGTAGCTATTGGATGAGGTGATTCCTGACTCGTGTCAGAGCTCAGATATACAGTCTTCAGGGAAGAAACGGGCCCTCTTGACACATTTCAGATGGTTGTTTGTTTTTCTGTTTCACAGAACAGATCTGGAGTGTATTGTAAGGAAGCTTCAACGATGAGGACGACATTGATTTGCTTGCAAGTAACCCCCTACCTTCTATTTGGCAGGGTGCCACTCAGTTCAGGACACATTTTAATGGAACATGTTGCTACCTGTCAGACAGCAAAAACAAGAGCAGCAGAAGAAAGGAAGGGGGGTTTCTGTTTCTTTGCTGGGCACAGCAGAGCCCTTCCAATAGCTTCATACAACCTGTCTGCAAACAAGATAGGCAAATGCGATCAGCATGTCCCCATCCAGCTAGTATGAGCAAACCAAAGGCACAGCCCTCTCAGCTGAGCCAAAATCAAGTCAGTCATCCACTCCATGCCTAAAGCAGTCCTGAATAATGGTAGATGAGAGTCCAGGGCACTTTATCTTCACTCAGGACACCTAAGGTCGTCTATCAACAGTTTCTTTATGACTGTAATAGACAGGTCCTGTAAAACAGTGGTTTTCAGGCCAGGAGCAATATGCATGTAACAAAGAAGTATTTTGAGTATCAGTACAGTATCAAGGAGGTGCTTAAATGATGGAGTACCCATCCTTACATTCTCATAATAGTAACCTTTCTAATAGAATTGTCTAGAAGATATAACATACTATATAGTATGCTGCTGTGTGCACAAAATAGCTATGTATTCAGGACTGAAAAGATATTAAGATATTATTGCTCTCGCCCCTAACTTGTCTGTAAATTATGTTTCCAAACTCCTGAATGCTACTATAAATCTCTATATATATAACTTTTTGTTCCCTGTACTGTATTATTATTATCCCTTACAGATTATTTGATACACATTTTTGAAGTGCAGCTTTAATTTCTTATGGTGATCAGCTAATGGATAAGATTCTCAATCAAAAGTGAAATGCCATGTGAAAAGTAAACATTCCCCTTAATGATGATAATAGAACATACAGAGTGGTTCAGTTTCCCTGCTGCCAGCCCGGGATTAGTTCTGGGTGTAAATCCTCGTATCTTTGTCACGCATACTTTGATAGAACTCGCATGCATAATGTGGTGCTGCTATTTGCTTTGGAACCCTACCTAACATGAATTCAATTTCTGAACAATCCTATTAGCTCAACTCTTGTAAATTAACCGTAAAACTGCTACTCTGGACGGCCAGAATATTTTTCTAACTTGATTCTTCATCGTTGCAGTTTATTCTTAATGAAAATGATACTTCATTTCTTTAAAGAGAAAATTAATTTAGAACTTGGCTTTATGATTGTAACCTTTATATCTGCAGAAAACCAATTGGATTGCTGTTTTTTTTAATTGAAGAGCTACACTGCCACCTACTGATAGACCCTAAACCCAGCTTTTCCAGTTTGTGTGTGCTTAGATGATAACGCTGGGTAGCTGCTAATGAATGTTGAACCCAGTCCTGACGTAGTTACAAAAGTTAAGCTGTTCTTGTACAAAGAGTTTATTTTAATATCAATTAGCTTTAATCTGTTGAACAATTGACATTATAAACATGAAGCCCATTTAGAATTTAAGACAAAATGCATCAAAAATAAAATAGAGGATGCAGCAGACAAATGTTGTGTTCAAGAAATCAGGAAATATGTTTTATCTGAGGACTACTCTATTGTAGGTATGAAGCCATTGATGCAATAGCTGGTGTTTATACAGTAACAGACTCATCCAGAAAATTGGTAAATATACTGTTTATTCAGGTCTGTCTTTAAATCAAAAGCATTTAAAACACATTGTCTTCACATACTAAAATGTTGTGCTTTCGACATCCACACTTAAAAGTGGAGTAAATCAAAATACTTCAAACATTTCTCTATAAATAAAGTAACTAAATTGTATGTTTTCATAACACTATTTGAAAAGTACACAGGAAAAACCAGGACAGACCAAGATTGTGATGTTCTTTTTCATCTAAAATGAAATGTTAGTGGCAGCTATGTTTTTTTCTTCATAGGTACTCATATTGTGGTGCTTTACTCCGTTAGAATTAATTAAAAATGATAAAAAAGAACAGAGGTCAAAGTTAAACATAGCTTGAGGCTATCTTTTTTGAATGTATCAAAGCAGATACTGTATGCTGTGGAAAGACTGAGAATGCTATTGCAACTCATGTAAATAAAGGAGAGCTCTTTTTATTATCTAGTGAGTGCTTGAAAATGTGTATTTTTGCATTGCTGGTTTTTTCCTTATATTTCCTTATATTCGAGCACTGGTATCTGTTAATGAATGCTGTACCACAAATGCTGCCAAATAAAAATTCCTTGCCCTCTGATAGCTGATCTCAGAAAAACTAAATTCTGTTTATCTATTGCTATCTCTTTTATCCTAAATAATAATAATCCTCACCAGATGGAGCAGGACAATATTTCTTTTGTAATGCATTGCCTTATGCACCTACAGTATCTCTAGGACAGTGTCTTTCAAAGCACCTAGGTATAGTACATACAAAGTGAAATAACTCATTGATATTGAAGAGAGAAAGGATGTGTTTTGGCAGATCTTCATGTTACAAGCAACTGGCCAATGCAAGTCTTTCTCATTATAACGTCCTTAATTATTTTTTTAAAAACATTTTTTTCTTTAAAAACATAAAGTTTACAAACCCGATGAGGCCATTTGGCTCATGTAGCTACGTTTCTTTTTATTTGCTTTGATGATTCACAGAATGAGTCAGTAGATTTTAAAAATCATTCTTTGCTGTCATTCTTTGCCTCCCAAACTTTCTAAACAGAGGGGATCACTGAGACTTTTCTTACAGAAATACCATTTGTAATCATCTGGAACCTTGGAAATGTGACATTTAATCTGATGATTTCCACTCCTGAAGCATGACTTGGACGAGATAAGACCATCTCCTTTTTAGTAACAAAATGAAGTACATTTCAGAGACTCTAAAAAGAGTTATATTTTCCATGTGTCTGCCCATTGATGGGGCTTTCAATGCATTTGTTCCAATGCAAAATTTTCCTAACTCCAGATAAACCCCTGCTCATTTTTTTTTTGTCCAGAACTGCGGCTTCACCATCACTTTCAACCAGTGCTTATCCAATTCAGGGTCACGGCAGCCCAGAGCCTATCTCGGCAAGCAACGAAAACAAGGCAGGATACACCCTAGACATGACACCAGTCAATTTCAGGGCACACACATGCACAAACACAAACACACATACTCACACCAGGATCAATTTTTCCCAGAAGCCAATTAACCAAGTAGCATGTCTTTGAACTGTGGTAGAAAAACCATAGCACCCACAGCAAACCCACAAAAACACAGGGAGAACATGCAAACTCAGATACACAGATAATTCCCCCGAAATTGAACACAGGGCTCCCAGCCCTGCAAGGCTGAAAAAGTAACCACTGTGCCACCAACTACAATATGTCTAAGAAAAAATGATTCATTTAATTTATCTATTTCCAAAATTTCATTTTCTCTTGTAGAATTTCCTACCTTTGCAATTACTTTCAGAAAATGCACAGAAAAGTCTGCTCTGGAGCAAAAAGCTTTTAATAATCATCCAGTCAGAATAGTATTGAATGGAAGCTAGATGAGGCACTCTTCCATGAAGACTGCCAAATGTAATCCAACCCTTGCGTTTGTAGGGATATTCATTTCAGTTCAGATTGTGAAATCAAGTGTCACGTACTGTACCCTCAGACACTGTAGCTCACATGGTACATTTTGTAAGAACACAGGTAAGAACTCCAAAACGATGTTGGAGTGCATTTTGTACAGGGGTTTGTACTACTTTATACTAGTGCAAGTTTACCCTACTTATTCTCCCACACTCAGTAGATCTCAGATGAGCTCTTCTGAATTCAAGCTGTTTCAGTAATCTGCCTGAATGGGCAAGTGTATTGTCAGTTCAGCTGTGGCTGCTGCTGTGAAATGCTTTGAGATTTCATACTGCCACAGTTTATATACCAGAAATATGAGTACTGTAGGTTTCTTTTGCCTATGCAAGTGTCTTTTGCTCTTATGTTTCTCTTTTATTTTGAATTAACAGGTTATCTACGAGTATTATACTGATTGCGATTTTGGAGTCAGTACTTACTAATGAGGTAGGTTCAACACTACCATCTTCACACTAGTGCAAGGAGGTGTGGACTTTATGGTGGCATTATCTGAAGAAGACTAATACTCTCCACGAAAATATTACCCACCTCCCTAAATACAAATCCCACCTTCACACAGCAAAATACAGAGCTGAAGTGTGCACAGCAAGATTTCTGACTACTACCATACCACACCCTACTGCATCCCCTTTTGAGACATACATTACTCGTCACAATTAGTTAAGGACATAGAACATCGTCCTGAATTAATGCTTTCCATTTATGACAACATGGGCACCCTCCATATTTGTGTCATTGTAATCACCTCTGATCCAGCAGAGTAAAATGTATGCTGCTTCTGTGTTGGGTTACTGAATTCTCTCAATCCAGTGTTAATTCTCAGACACAGCTTACAAAACAAATCTAAGGATACTAAAAACCACGTACAGCGTTTCTTTCAAATGAATAGAGGTATTTAATTCCCCACCTGGGAAACATCACCAAACACCAGATAGCATAGACAGAACCATAAAATGTTTATTTATCATTGTAGTTTTAAACTAAGATTTGAACAAGCCACAGAAAAATATAAACGTTTTCACTACAGCATTGTTTCAAACATCACAGAACAGGAATATGGAGGAGTACAGTACTGTATGTTGTATAGTATGAAGTGGTAAAATGCAGAAGAATGTCATTGTTTTTTTTTCTCAGGTATAATTTTAGCTGCCATTTAGAATAATTGCCTCTTTGATTTTTCCAACCTAGACATAAGTCTAAAAAGCCTTCTGGCCACCAGTTAATAATAGAATCTGCAACCAGAAGTAAAAAAAAAGTTTTCAATATCAGCCTGGAATTATGAAAATGACATTCATATACTGCTCTGTGTGCTTTTGTTGTAGAGCTATATTTGCAATTACAAATTCTTTGAAGTCACAATAAGAGTTTTTCATACCAGCTATTAAGATAATAGATCTGTTTTTGCCCCTAGCTGAAAATGTCATCAAAGCTCATAAACAACTGTAAGGCATTATCTATCATTTTAAAAGGAAAATAAATCAAACAAAAAGCTACAAACAAGGCATTGTACAACAGGAGATTAAAAATTGAAATCTTGCTGTTTTTGAATAGTGAATTAAAAACACTATTCTTTGTATGCAATGAACCCAATTACTAGAACCTCAACCTATAGTCTGAAAACACTGACAGTGAGCAATTTGTGTAGTTTTAATTCAGAAATAAATGAGGATATTACTCAATTTGCCTGTATATACAAGCCTTTCAGCATTGAATAAACTGACATGGCTTCCTGTACAAAGCTAAAAATAAATTACCTGTTAGGTCAGCAAAATCACCTGAAGGGTTGTTTTTATTATGGCTACAAAAATCATGTGGTTGCTTAGATGCAGATGTGGCAATTAAGCCTACTACAGAGTGGCTTCTTCATACTAATTACCTAAATGTGAATCTGCTTAATTTCAGAATTAAGGAGGTTTCTCTCTCTCATACACACACACTTGCTCTCTCCATGTTAAAGGTGCAATGCACTACTTTAATGTAAGTGCCACAGAAAAAGACAATTTGGTAATTGTTTAAGACACAAGGCAGTATCCATAGTTCCGTGTTTTATTATGTCTGGCATCAAATGCATTATGCAGTGTATGTCAAAGATGTAATATACTGTACACATACTTTGTAGCTACCAAAATTTGTCCACTTTGTTTTTATTGATGTCATATGTGAATCAGAACTACTGATCCTATTCCTTATATATAACCTTTTTATATAAATAGCTGATATACTGTATAATCAACTGTTTATTGGATTTAAGTGCTGTACTATATTTTAGTTAGGTATTATAAATGAAATGCATTAACAGCAAGTCAGGGTAAGTAAATAGTTATAGTGTCTCTTGTGACCTTGAAAGCTCTGGAAGATTTAGCAGAAACAGACTGTGTGGGCAATTTTCTTTTCAGATTCATTGCTGATGGTACAACTGTAAAAGATGTCACTGAAATGCAAAAATATTTGGTAAAGAATGAGCACACTTTGATGTTTTACCTGTGAAGCACTCTGCCTTTAGGTGCACAAATCCAAAGACCTTAGTTTCAAGACTCACAGATGTTCAAAGTCTTTTTTTTCTGATTTTAAAAAGCAAACTTAAAACACCTGAGGTAACTGAAGACTACAATGGCCTAAAATGCCATTTGAGTTTTCAAGACGTTCTTTCGGTGGAGGTTTCCTATGAATCAGTCATTGGCTGTAACGTGCAAAACACTCTGTGCTGTCAATTAAGGTTTACTTATATCTAATCACCCGGATGACTCATTTCTTTTTCAAGAGGAAACTTTTCCTTTACGTGTGCTTTTTTTCTTTTAAACATTGCAGCAGTGCCACTGATATCCTGTACTAATAGCATCAGTCCGGAATCAACAAACATCATAAGCAGTGCTATTTTGGAAATCTTGATTGAAATATGGTCGATATTCGTGCATTAGCAACCAAGGATAGATCATCGGTTTAAAATGTTTAAAATCCTGTTAGAAAAAGTAATTCTACACATGGCTTTTGTACTAGGTGCAATCTTTTGAGACCCGAGGTTTACCAGTCGCTGGGTGTTGTTTAGAGTATTCTAGAGTTGTTTAGCCACCTCAGCACCTCGCGGGTTGCTATGCTACAGGTATGTCTACCGGGTTTTGCAGAGAAACGATTTTTTTAGCACACTAGCCTGCCTCGACGATTTTTACCAGGCACTTTATCCCCATAATGTAAAAATGAACCACATTAGCCTACCACGAAGCTGCTTTCAGACAGAAGTCATAGAAGAGAAGGGTGCCAGACCCGGTGTTTTAACTGCAACCAGACTCATTAGCAAGTGCAGAAAAAAGCAGCAACAGAGTTTACCGCGCGTAACAAAAGATTGCCGCTAGTGCTTTGGTCAAATGCCACAGAAGACGGTTTGGCCAAACCTATGTCGAACCACCAAACCTTGAGACCACATAATCTGAAAGTTAAAAAAAATGCATGTCTGCTAAAAAATAGTTAATTAAAGTTTTGTGTCACAGCATAATATTCATGAACTGGCTTAAAAACTGTTTCATGTACAGAGTGGTCCGTTGCTTGAGCGTAAGGAATTTGGCTTTCTAATTTTTAAAAATATTTTAACACAAACACCTATGTCTTCAACATATACAACAATAATATACCCAACTTTTTATTTTGTTTATTATATCAAAAATCCATCAGAAGTATTAGAACACGTTTTTTTCCTTAAACTGGGAGCCAAACCCATTTTTCCTTATTTTAGTTTTGCATATTTTCACAAACAAAATCAGTATTATAGGGAAGGATCTACTTGCATTTTCAAAACCATGAAAAAATACCATAAAGTATACAACATTGAAGAATAATACTTCTTTAAATCCTTTGTTTAATTAAATATACTGTGAGTACAGACTTCTAAATCATGTTTCACTGTTGTTCTTCAATTAGGAATCAACAACTAGGTCATAGCAAAACCAGTTAAAGACACATCCTCTGAGAGGCTCCTGTCTGGCTTAATGCTTATTTTCGCTCAGCAGATCCAGAGCAGGAAGAGCAAGGCCTGAGGCAGAACTGGCAGACAGACAGATCTGCCACTGGTCGCATCCAGTCCCACAGCACATTAATCTTTCCCTTGATGACTCTAATCTGAGCCATCCTGGTGGCTCCAGGTCAAAGGGCAGCTTTCGGCCACTGTTAGTGAACTGCACAGTTTGAGTCCGAACTTTTTGTCTCAAGGATGTAACTCTCATGCTGCCCTCTGGGAGATGACCTTTACCAAATGAGCCAAATGAGTTTGGCTCAGAATATGATCTTGGTAAGCACCAAAAGCACTTGTTTTCCTGACCTTTTCCTTTGCTCTACTTGTAGTGCTGGGGCACTCTGGTGCTTGGAAAAAACAATCCAGGCTTGTGTCGCTGCGTAAGCCCTTAAATACGCAGGTATTAATGTCTGTTTATTTGGCTCAGGCTAAAGCAGTGCTCTTCTCTAAGGTCTGGCGGGGCCTCATCTTGCAGTCAGTGTAAGGCTCCACTTAGTCTGTTAATGCTGTCGTGGCCACTTGCTGGACTGCTTCAGTTTTTTGCTCTCTTGCCAGACACCTACTCTCTCATTCACAGTAACACCTTTGCCTCTGCTATTTACCTCCCACTCTTAGACTCAGAAGCTTCTGTGTTTTATTACAGAGCTTCTTACAGTACATGTAATAAAGCTGCTAAATAATTACAGGTTCTACTGTACCTAAATGTAAAGGACAAGACTTAATTTTAAAATGGTCTCATCTCAGAAAGATAACTCCAGACACAGCCAGTGCCTCATACTTACTGTATGTACAACTGTGCTTTCCAAAAGGAAATATGACTTTTTCTCTGCAATAAATTATACTTGGTTCATGACAAAAATGCAAAAGTTGATTGATTTACATTTCCTGCTTTAGCCAATTATTGTGAACAGTACATGTTTTGTTTCTCAATATGCAGCTAGGTTTATCCTTGAAGAGTTCCCTGTCCACTCTGTCGAGGTCCGTATAATGTCTGTAAGCACATCCAACAGAATTCTGCTGGTGTTTGAGAAATCCTGTGTTACTTGGGGGACAGAGCTGGCAATTTTCTCCATTATTGCTCGATCGTTCAAAAGTCCCTGAGGCCTAAAAATTGCAAACTGCAAAAAGACGAGCTTTGTTCATCATTTACTATTAGTTACAGGCTTGTTTTTTTTTTTTAAAGGAACAATTTAACATGGACCCACTGATATTTAGTCGAATGCTTTCACAAGATAGCAACATCCCACATATCCAGCCATCTGTATTCCAATTATGTGCTACTGCATGACTTACAAGCATAAAATAGTTTGGTTACCTTTTGCTTTAAGAAAAACCTCAAAACAATTGCCACAGAAGTGCTGCATCTTGATTTATCTTGCGTACCTGTCAGGTGAGTCATTCTTGTATATGGATGCGGAGGAGCTGCCCTGGTTAAAATCCTGCTGCTTTATTATAATCTATTGTTATACTCTAATGTAATTAAAATGAGGCTCAGGCTCAGCATTCAACAAAGAACCACAGTGCCATCTATTGTTCAATTTTCAACTTGTTCAATTACAGTGTTACAGTATTTTCTAAAAAAATGAAATAACATATAGCTCTTTTTTTAATAATTGCGGATCTTTTCCATCACAAAAGCAACATGTTTGCTACTTTGTTTTTCTTTTGAAGTTTTCAGACACATGGAAATGATGATACATGGTATCATGAGACAGCAACAGATTCATTTTTTATTTGAAGGATGCATTACAAAAATGTGTTAAATAGCCATAGTAAATTACATTCATCTAATGGCTAAGCAGCTGGTAGTATCCAAAAGGATGACCTCAATATAGATAATATACTGTACTGTATGTACAGTGCCTTGAAAACATATCCAGATACCTCCAATGGTGTCCCATTTTTTAAAATTACATAATGTTGCATTCTTGTTTTTTAAACTTAATATTTTATTGAAAACATGAATGCTCAAGCTTCTAAGGGTAAGATAAGTTACAGTAAAAGTCAGAAAAAAACTAAAGAGAAACAACTGAAATGAGTCGAATGCACAATTTCCAGACCTGTGAACTCAGTATTTGGTGGAAGCATCTTTTGTAGCAATTAGAGCCACAAACCTGTTTGGTTTAAAGATTAAAGATTAGCTTTACTGTAGTTTTTATGTAGTTTTATTGAGAGAAGAAACCAAGGTAGAAGAAAATGCTTTCGTACGTCTTGGGTGGAGCTTCAACGTGCTGACATTGAAACAAAACACATGGAAAATGCAACCATTGAGTTCATTTGGAGAAAGTAATGAGAAATGCTAGACTGGTAGGGTCAAACTGGTGATTACTAGCTGAAGAAAAAGTTGAAAACACTCCAGCACGAATGTAAAGTGGCTGCAGCAAAGCATCTCAAATGGTAACTCAAAGAGCTCAGTGAGCTCAACAGGTTACAGATTTCATGCCTCAAAAGGATATGCCACCAAATACTGACTTTAACACTCTGAAATGTACTGAAAGTGAATGTTTCCTGATACTTACAGTCCTTTGAAATCACTGGGTTGAATACAAATTACATTTTCTTTCTAATATGATCAAATGTATGCATGGAATCACCCAATAATAATATGTATATTACATTGTACTTGCCGTCCATATTAATCTCATGATCACAAATACAAATTGATGGTAAATCACAAATGACCATATTGACTTTCCTATCCCAGTACATTTGGAGGGTATTGTAGATACCATGTCCCTAAAAAAATACCCGGTGTAATATATCATATAATTTCCTGGATTCAGCTGCATAATCAATCACAAGAGAGGCCATGGTTTCATTCATTGAATGATTTCCCTATTGCTATGCACAACACACATTTATTCTCATTTAATTTGCCAACATGCTAATGACACCTAATGCTTTCTCCCCAATAACTGTCAGTCAGCAGACACATTACCTGATGAAAGCGCTGATCTTGCACTCATTGATCTTTCCTCCCCACCCCCGCAATGAGCTGCTTAAAGCTGGCATCCAGGTGGTGTCTGGACCCTATTTCTCTTTCGTTGGCAGTGAGAAGATACGTTGCTACCTTGCCAGGCAGTGCCTCCCTTCTCCAGGTGCCAAGGCCTCATCTGCTCCTCAGCAGCACACTTCTTCACCATTGGGCCTGGCAAACAAACTACAACACAACCCACCTGCCTGGGACCTGTGTTGCACCTCGGTACAACATTCGCTATATTTCCCAAGTTACTTCATAGCTCGTTGAGTCCCACAGCCTTGTTAGGCAACCTAGTCTGGCTCTAGAAAGATATCCTAACTACAGGTCCCTATCTCTCTACTTTCTGATCCCATTTGGGCAGGAAAGTACCTCTATAAATAATACGGCAGCAGCCAGTTTTGTGTGTTGTTCCTTCTGAGCTGGAGTCTGGCCACACAGACTGTCTCTTCATGCTTCTCTTTTATAAGCCTTTTGATTATGAATAGAAGCATGGCTAATTGAATGGAGAATCTATTCTGACAGCTCTTCCCTCACATGGAATTCATTTCATTCAGAGTGTTCTACAATCATCCAGCCCAGGTGAATTCCACAGGTCTTTTCCATTGCTCAGTGGCCATTTTGGCTTATGGCCACTCCTCCTGTGGAGCTAACTCTCCTTGCATTACAAGGAGATAGTCCTTCAATAGGTGTTTTGGAGATTCTGCTCTACATACAGTAGCACATACAGTACTATGTCAACAAAATTTTCCTGCAAAGGAAATTAACTGCATCCTGTATGGCAACAGAATTTCCTGCAAAGAGTACACATTAATCTTCTCGAAAGCAGTGTGTTTTCCTATAGCCATCTGACACAAAAGGAGAAATCAACCCCTGATTGATATTGAAGATGATTTACACATTTAGCATATACTGTATAGAGCTTCCAGTGCAGCTGTGAGGCCAGAGAATAAGGAGATGGAGAAAAGCAGATGGCAGAAAACAACATTCTATGTCCTGGAGTGTCAGCTGGAGTTGGCCCAGTTGAGCAGCACTACAAAGACATTACTGACTTTCCTTGACTCTCTGTTTTAGTTCCTTGTGTCATAATCTGGTCATCGTTTTTTGTCCCGTATCACTTTTCTTGCTGTCCATAGAAAGGAAAAAAACTAAGCTAATAGCCCTACATCCTCAAGTCCGCAGATCCAGAGAGCAGGTGGGAAACCCACAGGCTACGTGTGAGAAAAAGTGATCTTGTGTTCCTTTGCCAAAGTGTTGACAGTTCTGGGGCTCATTTGTGGATGAGCACATCATGCCTTTTAATTGCTACTGTATACCTCCTACTTTGGCAGACACTCAGGTTTAATAGACAAAAATTGAGCTTGAGGGGGCAAACAGTACTGCTCGGTGGCTCAGAAAGCAAACGGACAGCAGGATCTTTCTCCCCCATACCATCACAGTGCTTGAGAGATGCCTTGAAGGAACCCATATCTTCAGTCATCACTTCTGAAAAATCACTGATGCTTCACTTCGGTTTGCAGATCATGGTTCATAAGTAAGCTATGAAAGAGTTAATAAAAACACATGTTAAACTCTACAATGTAGAGATGTTAAGAAACAAAAACAAAATATTGGAACAGTGACAACTGTCAATTCTTAACCTTCATCTCAGCAGGACTCCCTGGTTTTATTAGGGAAGCAAATCAAGAAGCATGTGCAAAAAAGGGTATTATTTCAAACCTCATTACCCACCAGCCATGGGTGTCAAATGTGTGGTTTTACAGTATAATCATGCACTGAATTTGCAAATCTATTTATACTGTAGAAGCTTGCTAAAACACAGTTTTGACAGTAGCTGTGACAGTTGATGATTTTATTTGTCAATAACTTGTTTGTTTGGCTATAGTGAAGCATCCACTACCCATCTGATGGGATGAGGGAGGTCATAAACGCAAAATAAAGTGAATGAAAACAGGGGTCCAGATTTTGTACAACATTGCATCTATTATCCAGTCTTCTGTTGCTGGATGAAGTTTAGCTTCATAAATCCAATGCTGAGGCTCTGTTTTTAACCCAGGGACATTTGCTGGAACAGATGGAGCACAGTGTGATTATCTATTTGCACTGCAGCACAGAGACACACATTTCAGTATGAGCCTGTGATCATAAGTGCCTAGATACAGTGTACGATTTCAGCAGGATCAATGGTTCTCACTCGGTTTATGTTGGATTGCATCCATCACTCATAGTCAACCATCTGAAGCACAGCATTACATAATAAACATTCCTTTTTGCAGACCAGAACAACGTGGAGGTACTGTACCTAGAAAAAATAAGCACAAATAATGAGACTGAAAACCTCAGTTCCAGTAAAAAAAAACCTGTGATAACATGCCTTTAGTGCCCTGCTAATTTTGTTTGCTGTTACCATGGAGGCACTGAGCAGGACTGCCTAGGTCTTGTAAATAACTGCATCCCCTGACATTTTAGTGCATCTTAAAATATGTATGAATGCATGGTCGCCTACCTGCTACTATCAGAATAATTAACAGGATGTTCTGAAATTGGTGTCTGTGCAGCTGTCATTTAAATATTTCTAAAGATGATAAAAGACATAACAGGAATGCATATATACAGTAGATAAATTAATAACTTCACTATTAATTGTGGTAATATTTATCTAATGTTTGTTCTGTTTTATCAGATCCAAGGTTCAAAAATTGCAATTGTAGATGTTTTTAAAATTACTACTCTTAAATTATCTGCAAGTTGCAAGACTGCAGCTGTGCACAGCCCTGACATTACAATAGCAGGGTTGGCTTGGAATGAAAATGTTTGCCTGTTCATCACTATATGACTGAAGGAGCATGTTTGTGTAGTTATAAATTTACATTTCATTAGTAGACTAAGTTTTATTAGCATACCTTTTTCTTGTTATCGTTTTTTAATCATATTTTTCTCAAATTTAGAATTGCCTGTTATTTTTATTGTCAAACCGCTCAGTGTGGAATCAGAATTTTTGTCTTGATATATTGGCTCACAGCAATGGGTTGCGTGCCAACACTGGGAGAGTGAAAAAGTGAATACCGGCCACCCAAACCTGCTGATTCATTTTTCGGCACAATACAATCTCTGCAGAAACATACAAGCAGATCAGTGCTGATTACAGGTGAGGCAAATCCCTCACTGACATTCCTGCTATCCTTTATTGCCAATTAAGGAGTCAAAGAGATGACTATTTTGCTTAATACCGGGTCTTGGACAACTAATTCTAACCTAACTGGGAATCAGGAAAACCCTCTGGTGACACCTACTGTAGACAACTGGTTGCTTGGGCAATCACAGTTAAAGTCATCTTGCACTACCACCTAGACTTAAAGGTGAGATGTCAGAATGCGTAACATGATCTGACCAACTCAGAGAGAGCTCTTTACAAGTCCATTCTCTGAAAACCCAAAATTAACATTTAATCCAATGTTTTAAACATAGTTGTTGAACAAAACCAAAAGAAGCCAGAACAAAAGTACAGATTAAAAAATAATGATACTGATATGTTTTCAGTGTGAACCATGATGCACCATCAACATGAAAACATTAAAACACCAAGCATTATCTTCCTAAGCTTAATACAGCCATGGTATAGACCTGATCAGCCTATTGATAGACTGCTATGGGGTGTTTAGCCACTCTTCCTGTGGAACTGTAGCCAGCTGGTACAATTTGGACGTTTACATTTGAGATCCAAAAGATTGGACTATATTGGACTCAAGCCAGGAAAATAAACTGACCACATTCATATTTCAACATTTGTTTCTTGAAGTTGTGCCATAGAGTCTTTATAATCCTGGCACTTTGTGTTTGTGCATTGTCCTGCTGGAAAATTACCTCTTCCAAATTGGCTTGCAAGAGCAGAGTAACTGTTGGCTCAAGAACTGTTCAAGTTCCAAAAGTGTTCACAAAAACACTATCCAACACTATGTCTGCTGTCACATCACATGTTCTCTGATCCCTCAAAGATGGTGATTTAATCCCTTAGGTTTCAGCGTTACAACTGAATGGCCTCAGAGCATGCACATTACTTTCATGCATGTGATGATATTCTGCTTGACACGGCCTGTCAATCAGAAAGCCGATTTCCTGGCTGCTCTGGACTAGTGTGCTGATTGTTGAAAGAGAACATTTTATTTTCTAGACAGCTTCTCTCGCAAAAGACTTCTTTCCATCATGCAGTAGCAGCCAGGTGATTTTCATTACTCGTGTGGGATACAGTTGTATCTTTCATTGTTCTTATATTAATTAAATTCATATATTTTCAGCTGAACACCCAGTACTTCTGTTAGATCAAATGACTTTGTTAATTATCCCAAGAAGAATATGGAACCTGCTCAAAATGTAAAATGTGAATAACATAATGTATTGTATGTGCCCCATGAGCTACAGTATGGTGGACTGGTGCCCAGAGTTTACCCTATCTTGCACCCACTTCTTGCCAGGATAGACTAGATGTGACCTTGTATTGGATAAAGCAGTTAAAAAAATGGATGAATATGCCTAATGTGCTGTATTTCAGCTTTAGTAATAACAAAATTTGGGCTTGGCTTTTTAGATCCATCAATTTTATCTCCTTTTATTAGGGTGCATGAGATAACTGTAAGAAGTTTAAAAAAGAAAAGAAGAAAAGATTAACCTTTATTTTATCCCTAGCTCACCAACTCCTAAATTATGAACTAAAACTTCAGATCGAATTTCTGCCACTCTGAATTGGGCTGAAATCCAACAGCCATTGTCAAAGTGAACCCAAAAAAATGTTCTGTACAAAACCAAAGGCACATGATCTGTTCAGCAATACGTCTTCCAAGAACCATGATCATATGTTTCCCAGTAAGAAACAGCAATAATGTAATAAAGATCAGGGTGTTTCATTTATTTCACCAAATTAGAAGACATAAAAGCTCGCAAGGGGCTCCATTTTTCCTCTGAAGCAGTCATCATGTGCTATAATTGCTCCCTGGAGGTTACCAGTTAGAGCTCCATAATGGCCCCTTTGTTACAGAAAATTGCTACTGAGTTCTGGTCAGAGCTTTGCAAACTATTATATCAAACAACTAATAGAATCATGACAAAGGCCAAAAACCAATTGTTTATCCAAAATAAGATATGTTGTTCTGAATTTTAAGACATTCTGTCATTTTTTTA